>NW_025890893.1:51450-322690 GCF_002878395.1 Capsicum annuum
TTGGTAAAACAATTAGTCTTTTGGGTGTGTTTGGTATGCTATTTTTCCATTTTGATTGAATAAATATTTTAGAAAATATTTTCTTTAGGAAAATAAGATTTTTAAAAATGAGAAAAATGACTTCCTTAAGTTGAAAGTAGGAAAAACAAGTTCAATAAGTAATATTTTACGTTTATTGTATGCTCTCATCCATTCAATACCCCTTGATCATTTTATACATGTTCTTGATGTAACCTATTTTTTTCTTAGTTATTATCAAACACTAAAAAATAAATTTAAAAAATCAGCTTGTTTTCTAAAAAAAATATTGTACTTCGTACCAAACACACACTTCAAATACTAACATAATTCTGGATTGCAGGTAATCTTGAAGGAACTGGAAAATCCATCGTTCTGACATAAATTTAGAGGAGACAACAAGATGGCGATGTTTTGGCAGCTGAAGGATCCACTAGCTAGATCACTCCTAAATCAACTTGTACTCTTGTATAACTCACCTTCCTGAATCCTAGGTGATGCCATCATACATGGAAGACAAAGGAGGACATAGTAGTCATAAAAAAAAATAGTCCTTTTGTTTATAATAACCTGGTAAAACTTGACATTTTTTAAGAATTCATTTGTTCATAAGATATTGCAGCTCTTTTTGGGAAAAATTTTGGTGGCCTTATAAAATTTGTCATTTTTTGGATTTTTTTTTTTGGCAAAAATCTCAAAAATTACAGAATCTATAAAAAGGGTGAATTTTGAGCCGAAATATACTTGTCAAGTTCTTTTAGTATTTTAAAACTTATGTCAATTTTTTATATTTTATAAAACAAACCATCAATTATGACTTTAAATATAATTCTCTCTACCCAACCTCTTATTAAATGCAGAAGTATTAATGAGATTGTCCATAGAATGTAAAAATATATTACAATGTATTAAAGAATAGCTAGTTATTACAATTGCTATTATTTACTTTTTTTGTATCGATAGATCTTTGTAACTAAATGTAATTTGAATAATTGTAATAGCTGATGATTGAATTACTAATAGTTTTCATAAAGTAATATATTATGATTTTTGAATTACATATTATCTAGTTCATTATAAAAATAATAAATGTGTTGAAGTTATGAATATTTTAATAGTTTTTAGAATTTATGAATGTAAATTATGTTTCATATTTCCTTTTTTTGAAAAAAAAGTGAAATGTGTCTCTAAAAAATATGGTCAAACACATTGAAATTTCAATCCAAACTTGAGTCAAACATGATTTTACAAATATATTTGAGAATCTACGGCCAAATAATAAGTTAAGACCTGTTTGATGATGATATATGAAATAATTTGAGACGATAAAATTTTGTCTGAATATGTAATTTGGATTTTTTAAATCTTAAGTTGTACTTTTTTCTCATAATAAGCATAAAAATCCTTAAGTTATGAATTTTTCCTAAATCTTTATACAATTTTATAAAATAAGTAAAAATTCATAAATAAATTGAGAAATATGGTTGGTAGATACAACTTATGGATCTTTTGGGACAAAATGTAATTATATCTCCATGTTCCTTTTATAAATAACTATTTTCAATTATAAGCTTTCTAGTACACATCATTTATAAAGATTTTCAATATTCTTTCACATGGTACATACAATCTTTTCAGGATTGAGCATGAATTTTCATATTTTGTTTTTTGAGAAATTTAAAATGATAGGTTTTTGTTTAACAAAATAAATATAAATCAGATTTTATATTTTAAGTTGAAATAATGATATGAAATCCCAAATCATGATTTTTGAGAATTTAAATTTTCATCTAATGATTTGGAAATCTAAAATGAAATTGCATGTTCACGTACTGATTTCATCGCATAATTAAATCACATGGACAAATGCCTATTTAGTTTTCTCAAATCTGTTATAATCATTACTTAGCTTTATGAATAAATAAAAGACCTGTTCAACAACAAAAAAAAAAAGGGTTTCGTTTACCATTAGATTTATCTAAATACTTAATTAATGTTAATTATTTGGCATCATGGATTTTAATTAACATTGTTTGTCAATATTATTTAATTCAACATAAAAATAAAGTCAGAAAAAGATTTTGTTACTTATAGTTTATTTTTTTATCTTTAATTTGTCAACACAGATCGCTTCCCCCTCAAAACTTGTCCAACCGTTGGTGCTATGACTGCGTAGTGTCAATAAAAGTCTAAGACTGCAAACCGAACTAACCCCAATGATTTTCCTATGTCAATGTTTCACAATTTGTTCTGATCTAGCTATTGCCCTACCGGAGTAACAGTCAGTTGAAACGATCATGCGTCCCAGAGTAAAAGATGAGGTGCAATATTTATAAGTATCTAACAAGTAATTTTAGTTCGTATAAATCTTGAAACTTGAATACTAGTACTAGTAATTAAATGGTATTTACCTGTTAAAGAAGAAAGATAATGTATGTGACACGTTCGCAGCAAGGCTGATCGGCGGTAAAAAATGCCTTGATCACTTGTACGGTCGTCAACTGTAAAAGAAACGGGGCAAAGAGAATAACAAAAGGACGTTGAATGGTGGAATTAGGATTAGAACCTGCATTACTCACTGCATCTGAAAAAACAGAAGCTGAGAAGTAGAGAGCATAGAGGCTACAACTTTGCCTCGGTTCGCAGAGGCGAACGTCGATTTGAAGTCTGTGGGTGCACCGGTGCTGTCAATGACGCGCATAAGCCTCGAAGCAGGACTCAAAATGTGTTGAGCGCTCGCCTTACTTAATGTGCAACTTAGATTCTAATTTCTAATACATACTTGTCCTTGTCAGTCAATGAGGCTTTCTTAAAAGACGACTATTTCATTTTAACAAAAAAAATAAATTCATATATTTGTCATTCATGCTTATATTATTAGTCTTGGACTAGACATATATTTATATATTTTTTTTTTATTCTTTTATTTGGTTAAATCTCACGCTTTGTTTGTATTTTGTGCTTAAACACAATAGACCGTGAAGCTTTTTTATGCTTGTTGCTTTTGATAATACTGCAGTACACAATATTATCTTAAGACATTAGAAAAACTTTCAGTATCGATTAAGAAATATTATCATATTCAATTGGTCGTCAAAGACATTAATAATACAAAAAAAATAAATATATAGAACAAGTATGAGTTCTAAGCTAATAACTTTACTTTCTTATAATATGAGATTTATTTTTAAGATTGTTGGATAGTCATTTGTAGTAGCTCAATGGTCAAGGGGGATTCACTTCATGGGATGGTTGCAGGTTCGAATCCCCATTCCAACATGGGATCACATTCAACTTAATGTAGTAGTAAGCCTTTGATCTGAAGATTGAAAATAAAAGAGAAAATGTTGTGCGACCCAAGAAACGATCCCTGGTCGCGTGGACGGATGTGAAGTCTTTGGCCAGCGCGGCAAGATGCACAAGCAATCATTTGTAGGTGCACTATTAACTATATTTCAATTTCTGAAGGTATATACACATGTATACATATAATTTTTTTCGACGTTAATGGGTGCACATATACCCCCACTAATAGCTGTGGGTCCGCCTCTGTCGGTTCGAAGGCGTCAGAGATGAGGGCAGAAGTGGACCTACATTGAGTGTAGGGGGTGCACGTGCACCTGCTAGCCTTGAGAAAAACTCTGTATATATAGTTCGTATATATTTAATAGAATGTTATGTTAAATATTTTTTGTGCACCCACAGAAACAACTGATGTGGCTGGTGAGATGGTTGGACATGCCACTTGAAAGTTGTTCTTTTTAACTGATGGGTGGTGATTGTTCTTTTTACATTATTGTGCAAATGTATATATTTATCTTTTGATTAAAAAAGACTTCTTATTTAGTAATCATTTATTTTACACCTTTTTTTTTTCCTTTTATGTATTGTGGATATTATTGACATATTTTTTATTTTATTTCAAAATACAAGCTTCTCTCCAACTTCAAAAGATAAGATTTTCTCTCTAGCTTATATTGTATAATATTTATTTTATTTTATCTTTTGATCATTGAGTTATTTTTTATTTAAAAAATTAGCAATTTAAAGTTTGAGATAGACTTAAATCGAACGTTACCCGGTGCAATCATCTAGCAAACAAATCTATCAAATTTCATATTTTTCAAAAACTTTCTATTATTGTTCAACATATGAAAATGCATTGAATTTAAATACGGTGAATAACACATTTTCTCATATTAAATCTAATTAATGATATCCAATTTTGCTTATAAAATACTATAATTAACAAGTTTTTAAAGAACCGTATGTCGAACTTTGACACTATTAATTACTATATTTAAATATAGAGTGCACCCATCAAGTTTAAATCCTGGGTTTGCCTCTGGATAGGGATGACAATGGTGCGGTGCGGTGCGAATTTTAAGATATGAGGGGCGGTGCGGGTTTTAAGTTATGTGGTGCGGTGTGGGTGTGGGGCGGGTTAAAGTAAGTTTTGTTTTAAATGATGTGGTGCGGTGTGAGTTGCGGTTATATATGGGTTTAAATTAAAAAAAATTAAAAATTAGTATTGTTCTCGTGAATATACCTAAAATTATATGTGTTCTTTACTTAAATTTTATAATACTTACAATGACACGCATAACACTACAAATAAATAATTTTATATTAGTTTTCTTAACATCTCTATTCATTTGAATAAAAATATGATATTTGATCATTACTTGTATACGTGATACTTTTTGACAATTTTTTAGTGAAAAGTGATATAATAGAAATTAATTATTATTTCCTAGTTGTAGATTTGAAAATATTATGATTTTCAATAGAGTTACAAATTTTTCAAAAAAAATAGAAAAAATAAAAACATGGGGCAGTACGATATGGTTATGTGCGGGTATAAATATGGGGCGAATTTATGTGGGATTAAAGGTGATGCGATATAATGTAGTGTGGTTTTAAAATTTACGTGTTTAGAAAAAATCCGCACCGCACCATTGCCATCCCTACCTCTGGATGAGGGGGCTGGTGGGAGCAGCCAATAAATAGAGAGAAATATGCAAAAGAAGGCTTAGCCAAGCTGGCACTTCTCTTGGCTTGCAGAGCTCCAACACAGCCAAGTTTGCGTGCCAAGTGCGCAAATCCTTAACTGTTTTTACTCTTGGCTTACAATGCTCCACATTTTAAGTCATTCCAAAAGTTATAACAGTCGTGACCAACTTGTTATTCCCTATGCCCCATCAATGCAAAATTTTTCACAATTGATATTAGTTATGTGAAATTAGAGGCTGCAAAACTAACCCAAATCATTTGACCCGTTCAATTCGTTCATAGTTTGATGGGTTAGATTAGAGTATATTTATATAAATAACATAAATATCAATCTTTTTGGAAGTAATTACAC
The DNA here is from genome assembly GCF_002878395.1 of Capsicum annuum. NCBI lineage: Eukaryota > Viridiplantae > Streptophyta > Magnoliopsida > Solanales > Solanaceae > Capsicum > Capsicum annuum. The sequence goes on from NW_025890893.1 coordinate 56,834, forward strand.
TCTCTTCTATTTTTTAATTAGTTTACTCTCTCTCCTTATTAATATATATAACATAGCCGATATATATATAACATTCTGTGTATATATTAAGATTTTTGTAATATGTTTAGGAAGTTGAGATTTTTTGTAATATTAGAAACATAAGTTGTGTATTTGTGTAATTTTTAGTAATTTTTAAGATGTACTGATTTGGGTCAGCCTAAGTGAATCCATCATAAATCATCAACCCAAATGAGCTCGCAATAATGCCCAATTTCGACCAATAAAGATGTTTAAACTAGTACTTATAGTTTAACTTTTAATATTTTTAATTTTTTTTAGTTGCTTCAATTATATTCTTTTTTTCTTCTTGAAAAAATTATTGTAATAAATAATTTTTTTAATGAAAATAATTATTTGTTCTTACACCATCCTTTGACCTCCCCCCACCCCCAAAAAAAAAGTTAAATATTTTTAAAAATTTATTTCTTAAAAAAAGTTAATCTTTTTTTCCTCACCCACCCCCCTATCCCAACCCGCAGCCCCCAACCTCAAAAACTTATTTTTAATTTATTCTTTTTAAAAGAGGGAATTCACCCCTACCCCCTAGCCCTCCTCCGCTCCAAAAAAAATACTTAACTTTTTTCTTACCCCGCCCTCCCTATCCCGATCCCCCTCCCCCAATCCCAATTCTTTTTTTAGTTTGCATATAAAAAGTTTAAAAATAAATTACATAAAATATAATATGAATAAAAAATGCAAAGTCAAGTTTAAAAGATAGTATAATCCTTATGTCTAGTTAATCAAGGAGAGAACTAATATCAAGAAGAGTATTATAATTAACTTCGTTGGTGTGTTGGTTTTAAATGGTGGATTGAAATTAAACATTTGAGATACGGGATAGGTTGTGTTGTGAATAATTTTATTACATTTTTTTAGTTTATTTTACTTTTACTTGAAAACAACAACAACAACAACAACAACAACAATATAGATATAAATATAAAAATAAAATAAAAAAATTACTCCAACCTAAATTGCTATTAGAATAATTGTTCGATGATGGGTTAAGTTGGATGGATTGGGCTATAACCCATTAGTTAGCTCATCTTGGCCCAACCCATCTATATTTTGGGCGAGTCAAACAATAACCCATTTGTTACTTTTATCTATTTTGACTCGCTCAAATTCAATCCAACCCGTCCATTTGCCATCCTACGTGAAATCATTTCATTTGATAAGTTGGTGGATTTATATTTTATGGACCTAAAAGTATAGCATTACAAAAGTTATAACTCAGTCGTGACCAACTTGTTATTCCCTATGCCCCATCAATGCAAAATTTTTCACAATTGATATTAGTTATGTGAAATCATTTCATTGCATAAGATGGTGGATCATGGACCCAAAAATATAAGATTTTGGTTCATCAACTTGTGAGATAAGAGGAGGTGTCACATATTTAGTGTAGATGTATGAAATATAGCTTTTTTTTTTTTTAAAAAAAGTTAAAACTATGTGATGACTTCTCTTTAATCTTCCTCATACAAATATATATATTTGATTTTTAGAATTATATATTTAATCAAATTGAGATATGTAAAGGGAAACTGAGTGCGTTTAGTATCTTCCTATGCACGGAGAGCCTACAAATCCTTGACACCTTCCGTTGTTTTTGTCAAGTTTCATTGGCACTAAAGTAGCTGCTATCTTTAAATTTTTTGGAAAACAACAATGTAGAAAGTAGATACTACCATTATTTGATTCCTTTTACTTGGTCAGAAGAGCTCTAATGAGAGGCCCTACACGTACTTTCTGCTTTGTCTGTGGCAACATTTCTATTCAGTATTCACTACTACTGATCTTCTGCTGATACTTGTTGATGACCCCCAATGTTGAACGCTGCTTATTCTCGATTGCTTGAGCATCATCATCACAACCAACTTGCAGTGGAAGGGATATTTTGGTTCACTCGTTACTTATGTGGTATTATTATGCAAAAATTATTAGGTGGTATACATCAACTATTCTTAAATTTGTCACTAAATTTTATCTTAGCATTCAAATTATGATATGTTTTGATCAAGTATATGAACATATCATAAAGAGTTTCTGTTAGATGTTTATGGCTTATATCTATGAAAGCTTTTGCCCGTACTATGAAGCATGTGTATTTTCAAACACCATTACATAAATAAGTTTGTAACCATATACTTTCTCTGTTACTAAATAAGTAGTATTTTTAATTTGTGCACTCCCTTTAAGCAATTACTCATTTATAGAAAATAAAGATTGTTTTTGCTAACTTACTCTTATCTTAACAAACATCTTGAAAATTAAAAGATGTACTCTCTCCATTTCTACGTAGTTGTCGACCTTGTTAAAAATAGACATTCTATCTGTCATTTCACAAAACCAAGAAATAATTAATTGTTTGTTTTCACTTTTATCCTTAGTAATAAATACGGAGAGATAATAATATAGTGCAAAAAAAAGAAACATTAAATAAAGATAAATAATAAATAATGATAATTTACTCAAATTACCTTCTCGTTAATGCTTTTCTTTAGGGGTGTGCAGCTTAAAAAAGTGACAAGTAAATAGGAACGAAGAAAGTAACTATTTCCTAGTTTCTCGGTTAAGTAAAACTCTCTTAATTTAAAAAGAAAACTTTGAAAAAAATATCATTGATGTCATCTTGATCGCTCGATTAGGAATAAAATGAAAAAGCTAAAGCACCACTTATTTAAGAATAAAGGAAATATATTTTAAATTCAAGATATATTAGTCTAAATAAATTGTGTGCTAATATAATTGAGTGGTTAAATCCAATAAATATGAATTTAATTAATTAGCCAAATGCAATGGGCTTGAACAACGAGTCTACTTTCTTAAATCCAAGACGACATCTTATCAAAATGGCTCGATTTGGTGCAACATATCAAAGACTTGGCATTCTAAGTCAAATAAAAGAGACAATATGATCACGTCATGTGTCCAAATGATATAACATGGCTAGTCAAATTAAATGCCAATAAAGATTGTCATGTGCCTACTGACACATGCCAATCAAATGCTGCCATGGCATTTCAATCTAATTGATAGAAAAGAGTTTATCCTCATCACAACTCTTTTATCCTACAACTATAAATAGAGGTTCTTATTATTCAAATAGGACACCAAAATTCTAACCAGAAGTCAGAAGGAGTTTGTGGATCAAACAATACAAGTTCTTTACAAACTACAAGTGTTTCTTAACAAGTTCCAACCTTCTAACACTCCAAAATCGAGAACAGGGACAAATAAAATACCAAGGTGTTCAAGATCAAATTCAACAAAGGCAAAACAACGAACAAGATCTCTTTGTCCACTTCTTTTTCTTTTTTGCAATTTTTTGCGCCAAAACTATTTACATGTAATTTATATTTTTGTATAGAAATGACGGATAATATTTATTATATAAAAAAGTATGAAGTTGTCCTTCATTCTTTTGTAAATTTAAAATCACTAATAAGTAAATCATTATTGTATTAATAAAATTTAATTTATAGTTATTCTTGTAAATAAAGCGATGGACATCGTGGTTTATGTCAATCGTTTTTTATCAAAATTGATTAATCATTTAAAAAAATACGACAAACAACAATCACACTGTCCATCACTTTTCTTAAAATAATACAGTAGATCGGGTTTTGTATCACATTTTCCTCTTCTCTTATTTCTTTTTTTTTTTGTAGAAAGGGCAAGCAAGATTAAATTAAACACAAACATAGTCATTCTACAAATATCCTGATGCTTCAGCCAGGATTAAAAAATGAGATAGTTTGGCATAGACTATCAGAGGAATTAGTACAACATCTAACTTTTCTTTAAGTGATGGAAGCAAATGTCACAGTTGGCATTGGGCCTGACTTTCTTTTTGGAAAAGGTGAGGTTGGTTGGGAGTCTGTCATACTGGACAAGCCAGAGGAAGGTTTTAAGCTTGGGTGAGATTCTGGCTTTCCAGATCTATTTAAAGGGGATGGTGGACTTACTGCTATGGGTGTTAGCAAGGAGGTTCTAAGTGCTTTTGCTAAAGAATAACCCATTCCAGTAACATTCCAAATGAGCTCATCTTTGGTGGCCCTAGGATTAGGGGTGAAAGTGTTAGTAATGGTTTGAGTTATTTCTTCTGGGATTTCAATAGGAAGGTTGCTAAAGTCCCAAACCCTATTCTTTCAGTCCTCAGAAAGTTTGGTGTCTTGGAATTATTGGGTAAGCTGGGCTTGGAAAATGGTAAGAAAGGGATCATAAAAGGAAATCCATGTGTCTTTCCAGAAGTTAATCTTTTCCCCTTTTTGGATAGTCCAAGAGAAAGTTGTTTTTCAAATTTCCTAGCCCATATGGATATTCTTCTAGATTCTTGAGCTACCGAGTTTACAAGATATACAATGAGAACTATAATTGTTCTTGAAAGTTTAGGCCCAGATGGTGTTAGGGTGCTTGTAGAATCTCAAAGAAAGGCTTGTCAGCATGGTTCCTTATGGAGGCTACTTGGAGACCCAGACCCTCATTATTTTTTATGGTAGTTAGGGTTTGCCACTTTAGGAGGTGAATTTTTCTTTTCTCAGGGGCAGAGACCCAGATAAAGTCCTTTTGGAATTTGTCAATCATCTTATGGATTTTGGAAGGGAGCATGATGTATTATATGACATGAGTTGAGATACTGGCCAAGGAAGATTTAGTAAGAGTAGTTCTGCCAGTCATGTTAAGGAACTTGGTTTTTCAGCCAACAAGTTTGGTCTTAAGTTTATCCAGGATAAACTGGTAATCTCTATTGTAGGGCTTCTTATGGAAGATGAGGAATCCCAGGTACTTGCCAAAGTTCTCCTTGGCCTGGATGCCTAGGATATTGGCAAGTCTTGTTTTATCCTTTTAAGCATAACTATTCGAGAAAATAGGTGTTAATATTTTGGCCAGATAAAAGGTGAAACTATCGAGGCTGTCCCTAATAGTTCCACAGTTTTTCTTATTTACAGTAACAATAAAGGTTAGATCATAAGCAAAGAAAAGGTGAGAGAGTTTGGGTTCCTTTTCGCTGATGGTGATGGGAGTCTAAGTAAGTATGTCTACCTCATGGTCGATTTTCTTGGAAATGAGTTTCATGCACATGATGACAATGTAAGAGGAGATGAGGTCCCGTTGCCTGATGCTCTTAATAGGATTGAATAAGAGAGTTTTCACCATTTACAAGGACAAAAATAGAGAAGGTGAAGATGCAAGATATGATAAGTGTGGCCAGTTGTAACGCCCTAGATTTTTGGTCCTAAAATTTTTTTCGAGTCCTGAGCTTTCTGCCCTTGCAATGACTCATCTGCCGAGTCATAAAATGTCTTGAGGGTCAGGTGACCCTAGTCGTAAGATGTCCAGTGAATGGTGTTTGAGTTGCTGTCTTGGGTACGACTTGAGGATATGAATCGTAAAGACTCATAACGAGTCATTGGGAAGGAATCATAACCAAATCAAAAATTTAGTGGCTAAGTTCTACTCTGAGTATGAGTGGATCACTATGAGCCGTAAGGACTTATTACGGGTCATTGGGTGCAAATCGTAGGATGTCCAGTGTTTACCCAATTGGGTTCTATATTGACTACGACTGGACCCTATGAGTCGTGAGGTCCTATTATGAGTGGTACTAGTGAGTCATAGGGTCAACAGTATGTGGGGGTCTTAGAGACTGTCTTGGTTACGACTCGTGGTGACGAGTCATAAGGAGTGGCAATGAGTCATTGATTGACCCGTAGTCAAGGGAGACACTTTTTAGCTTTTAAGTTAAGACATTCTGGATATTTTTTATCTTACTCAAATTAAAACCTACATCTTATAACCCTTTTAGGGCGTTATTAGCACTTAGAAACAATCTAAGTAACTTTTCAAACACTCCGAAAAGCTCTCTAAGTTCCCTCAAGCAAGTCAAGCTAGGGTTCCATCAAGTTGGTTATCTAAGGGCTCAAGGGTCGATTTCTCTACAAATTTCTTGGTGTTTAAGGCATGTTACTCTTCTGTCATTGTTAATTTATTTAAATAATATGTTTTAAAGTATTGTTCATGAGATATTAATGTTGGTTTTGAAATAAGGGTTGAGGGTTTTGAATGTTTATGAATTGAACAATGTTTCTCATGGTCTATATATAATTTCATGCTTAAATTATTATTTTAAACATGTGGGTGTATGGGTACAGTGAATGAAATCGAGAATTATGATTTTTCTAAACTTGTGACTTTTAAAGTGGTTATGACCCTAATCCCATAATGTGAAATTGGTTCTTAATTATGAGAAATATGAGAATTTATAAAATTGAACTAGTCTTGAACTATTGCATGATATAAATAGGTATTTAAAATACAATGGTATGATTTAATGAACAAAGGGAGTCAGTGTTTCCTCCACCTAGTATTAATGGACAACGGGGAGTTGTTCTCCCCAAGTTAATGAAAATTATTTTGTCATGCTGTTATTACCTTACAAGTGTAGTTGGTATGGCAATACCAACAATGTATGTGTTAATGTGAAATATGGTTCAATGAATGAATGTGCAATACTTGTGTTAATTGGTCTCTAATAAGGGTTGTGTAGCTGAGTCGTGAAAATGGAGGTTTGAATGATCGATGTTGGAAACCGCATTTGCCGTCGTGGGGGTCAAAGTGACAAGGGAGGTTCGAGTCCCCCTCATTATTATTTCATGATTAGGGAGGTTCGAGTCCCCCGTAAATTATTACATAATTGGGTGCTTAAGTATTTTTAATATATGATTAGGAGGTTCGAGTCCCCTGTGCATATATATAAGATTATTCTCCGATTTATGTGGCTACACGTACTGGGGCCCGACCAGGGGTGAGAGATGGGGCCTATATAGCCTGTGGGTACATGTTATGACCGTTGAGCTACACAATCCAGGCTTAAGTTTTAAATGCATATTAAACCTTATTCCCTATCCCAGCATGTGAAGTATATATGTATATGCATTTGATTATATGCATTGGTTTTGAATGATTTTAAATTATTGATCATAACATTATGTTATCCTTATCCCTGAGTTAGATGGTGGCGTTCACCCCGCTAACCATTTTCGAACGCTGTATCCCCATGTGATATAGGAATTGGTCATACTTCTACTCTTTACACTTAGTGATTAGGATTTGGGATCAGCTCGTGAGTTGACATTGAAGTGGTGAGCTTCCATACATCGAAAGTCGATATTTTATGACTTCTTTTCTTATGTCTCAGACTGTTTAGATTTATTTTGGCTATAGTCGGGGATATGTACCAACACTTTATTTATATTCAATTTTAGTTCATTGTTTAGAAGGCTTTATTTGGACTATTGTGGATATTTGGTGGTGTCGATCAGTCGTTTGGATGATTGGTTGGTAGTTAGTTATGGACTTATTTTAAATTCCTTGAAGGTTGTTGCATTCTATCTTGTTATACGTTTCAAATTCATTTGATTTGGGATGTGTTGTGGTTGGTTCTATTAGGTGCAGGGGGTGATCTCCGATATACGTGGGCCTTGAGATACCCATCAGAACTAGCTCCTAGTTCAGGTTATGACAGAGGTGGTATTAGAGCCCAGGTTTTGTGTCATTGGGTGTCCAAAAAGGCATATCAAGTAGAGTCACATTTATGTGTGTTTAGCGTGTAACGCTTATAAGGGAGAGACTACAAGGCATTCAAGAATATTTTCCTTTATTGTTTTTCTATTTCAAGCTATAGAGTCTAAGGTCTTGAATCTCCTAATTACCGTGTGCTCGCTTTTCAGAACATGCCTCCTAGAAGATCTGATGCTGGCGACAACTCTTCTATTCCGTCTGAAGACAATATCGACAGAGCTCATCCAACTCTAGGAGTTCAGACCCGGTCGAGGGTCGCTATATCTGATTGCCCTGAGAGAGCTCTACTAGTTCCCTTATCCTTCCCCAGGCACCTCGAGATGATGTGTCTAATGCTGAGTTTCACCAGTTAATTCATTTGCTTACCCAGTTGGTGGCCTTCTAGACTGAGCGTGTTGCTTCTATTGTTTTATCGTCTGGGGCCAGTAGGTTGGCCAATTTATGAGGTTGAGTCCTCCTGTTTTCACTGGATTTAAAGTTGAGGAAGATCCTTAAAACTTTACTGATAAGATGGAAAAGATCTTCCACATGATGCATGATACAAACGTAGAGGGTGAAGAGTTCGCTACTTATCAATTGAAGGATGTGGCTTACCAATGGTATAAGGAGTAGGAACAGTCTAGGGTTGATGATGCTGAGTCCACTTTGTGGGATGATTTTTCTAGTGCTTTTCTTGACCGCTTCTTTCCTCAGAAGTTGATGGAGGCGAAGGCCAAAGAGTTTGTGAATCTGAAGTAAGGCAGGATGCCAGTAAAGGAGTATGCCTTGAAGTCTCATCAACTGTTGTGTCATTCCCCTGAATTGGTGTCTAACATAAGAGCTTGATTAAGGAAGTTTACTTCGGGGTTGACCCGTGAGTTGATCTTGGAGAGCAAGGCTGCCTTGTTGAACAAGGATATGGACATATATAGACTTGTGGTGCATATGCAACAAGTAGAGGGAGAAAAGAAAAAACAAGTGGAGATGAGTGAAAGACAGAATAAAATTTTTCGTTATTTAGATTAGGGCGGAGGTCAGTAGTAGAGTGGTAAAGATAGTGGAAAGTGGTCTAAGAAGAAGTGGGGCAATTCTATTTCCTGCTCTATGGCTAGTGCTCTTTATCCGAAGCTTTCAGGTGATTGTCGTTCTTTGTATGATAGTGGATTTAGAGAACCAAGATTCCAGTCGCAAGCTAGTAGGGCTCAGTCAGCTCCGTCATATCCTTCTTGCAGATTTTTTGTTCAAGTGCATCGTGGGTTTTGTGAGGAAGGGAGGAATAAGTGCTTTAAATATAGTCATACTGGTCATTTGCAGAGGAATGTCCTTCTAAGGTTGCCGCTGGGGTGAATAAGATTCCTGTTGCTACTTTATTTACTCCTGTACCAAAGGGTTCTACTTCTGCTTTTGGCTCCAACACTGGTTGGAACCGTGTGTATGCTCTTACCGCTCTCCAAGATTCTGAGTCATCCTCTGATATTGCTATTGGTATGTTTAAACTCTTTTCTCATGATGAATATTGTTTACTTGATTTTGGGTCTACTCTCTTATGTGACTCCTTATGTGGCAATTCCATTTGACTCTGATCCTGAGTGAAGTTACATGTAAGAGAAATAGGTTCAATCATGATGATAAAGGTGATAGTGATTCTACATTTCCATCTATGTTAATTTTTAATCATTCTATCTAGAATCTACAAAAATATGGAAGACGAGCCTTCACTTGTATGAAAATACAATCAATTGCGACACATATTTTGATCAATTGTCCCTAAATTCAGCCATATCTTTTATAGGTGTTAATTACATTATTAATTAACTAATGAAAAATCTTAATTATGTACATTTAAAAATTTATTCATAAGAGCATAGGGTAATGATATCATATATAAAAGGTTTTAAATAGGTTGTAAGAATATGTAAGTATGGAAGCTCATATGTTCATTTACTAAAATTCTATATATACACTTAGTAACTAATTAGGATATTTACTAAAATTATATCTTTTGGATTAACAATTTGTAAGTTTATGATGAACATAGTACCATCAAACATTTGCAATTGGAGAGAGAAGTTGCACTTGGGTTTGAAATTCAAATCTAGACGATGAATAAGTATTTTGTGAATCATTTCAAGTTTCAAACTGAAGAAATTTCTAGGTATAAGACAATTAATAATAGTGGAGTATGCATTTAAGATGTCGATAATAGAGAAATTGTTGAATATTTGGTGTCATATAAGAGATTATTAAAGTTAGGTATCCTGGCTGGCCTAAAAAAGATAGTACTATTTTGGTGCAAGTGGTGTGATCCATCACATAAAAGTACATGGGTGAATCAACAATATAATCTAACTAAAGTTAAGCACACAAGATACTATAGCTACTATGATCTTTTTATCATTGCATAAATACCAAGCAGGGTTATTATGCTACATATTCATTACATAGAGATAAGACCGATTAGTAGGTAGTTAAAGATGAAATTGTGGATAGGATTGAGATTGAGAATGTGTTATATGTGGCATACTAGAACAAAGTCACAGTTATTGATCTAACAATGGATGTTGAGTTGTAAAATAGGCTAGAACTTCCTCAATGCAATTAGAATAAGTTTATGATGATAAGAAAATTGTCATCACCAATACCGAGGAAGAAATAGATTAGGGAAATGAATCATTCTAGGAGGATAAATGAGATGGTAAAAATAAAACAACTAAGGAGGAAAAATGGAAGAACGATGGAAATGAAACAAGCAATGAGGAAGGTTGGGAGAATATAGACTAGCATGTTAGTTTATTTTGTTACCACTAATTATCTGTTAAAACTTATGATTGTCTTTATATGTTGTAATGTAAATTTGCATTCGGATGTCATCAGGTGGTAGTGCTTATTGGGTTTGTACTAGTACGAGTAGAAAGTCTATTAAAAGCATGAAGAAGAAAGTAAGAGGGTTATAGATCCTGACGATATTCTAGTATATCTTCTTCTGTGCCACAACCTTTCACTTCTCCACTGGTGTCTTATGTTCCCTTTGTCACTAGTCATCCCTTGCATTTTCATAGTACCTCCTCTCAGATGTACTCTTCTGCTTCCCATTCCCTACGTCCACCCGCTACTACTTACCCTACTTTAATATGTACAAGTGTTGGTACTTTCAACACTTTCATGCCAACCCCACTATTCCTTATCCACAGGATTTAGACACTACTTTCATATTTTCATCTGATACCCTATCCTCCTATGATTAACCTGCCACTATCAGGTTTACAACTTAGATACCAATTCTAAGAGTGACATGTAAACATCTACTCCCCTATTGACTCAACATCCCACTTTGACTAACCAACATCATTATGTACCTTCATTAGATGATGAGTAAGATCCAATTAATCTAGAATCTAACAATTTGGACAGGATATGTAGGACGATAATTGAGCTTGATAAACTGTCATAAGTTTGTTTTCTTAATTGATATCTTCCATTTTCATTAATTATTTATTACTTGAAATGTTCAGGTGAAATCCTTTACAACTGGCTACTAAGGCTCTATAAGAGAGTGTTACGAGTCATTTTATGCATCATCACTCATGGAAGGAGATTCTTGATTGAATATGACATGCCATATTTAATACTAGTCACTTGATTTTAAAATAATGTGTACTTGAAGGATAATTGTCATTTGCGCTACTTTTGAGAGCAAAGCCAGTGTTAGGACGTCCAACTATCTTAAACTTGTTTGGGATACTAGAAAGTATGGAAAATGGCTTCTACAAGAAATGTAAAATCACTTTTGATTATATTGGGATTCAAAATAATTTAGGAAAGTTTTAAACAAGCCATAAATGTCAGAGCTAGTCTAAAAGCTGGCTTTTTACACACAGGAGTTGTAAAGAGCGTTGGGATGATATTTAAGGAAATGGTAGGTAATAATATTAACCTTCTAATTCATATAAAGTAGATGAACTATTACTTGATTATTTTAGTTACATTTTGTTTGCAAGAGGAATAATTGGGATGCCCCCTGACTCAAGCTGAGATCTTCAAGCAAACACAAGTAAAGAAGATGAAGAATGATTTGAATCAAGATGTATGGGTTGGACCCCAAGGTAAGTATAGAAAAATTAGAAATAAGTACTCACGTATCTCTGTTATGTTTAATTTATTTTTCAATATGGAAAATGATTTATAATTATATTTGTCCTTATTTATCCAGACTCAGCAAGCCAAGTATCAGTCATCCCAGATACGACAGAACTAGCCACTCAAATTTAGAGTGAGAAGTGGAGGGGGAAGATAGAAGTAAAGATTTATAGGATGGGATATAGAAATAATTTATGACACATCTAATTAGGACTGTCAGGCATTGGACTGACATATTAGACCGAGGTGACTGATAGTGTTCAACTCACTACTCTATTATAACAAATTGTCACGACCCAAACCCGGTCCTGGCCGTGACTGGCAATCTCAAACCCACCATGGATCGGAGACAATCCCCTTAGCCTTACCTCAAAAAAACATAAATGTAAACAATGAAGGCCAACCAAAATAGTAATAAGAAGGATAGATAAGCCAAATGAAAGTTTTAAGAATCAAAATAAACAACCAACGTATGTCCATAAAAGCCTTTGAACCAAGAATATCAAACTAAGTCGGGACATGCTCCCGACTATGAAAAAAGAGTCCAAAATACTAAGACAGTAAAGAAACCAATGAGACGACCGAGCCTTCTGAAAGATGGTGTCGCGACACAAAAAAAGGGTCATGATGACACTTGTTGCGATGAACTTTGATAAGTAAGCCTATCACACAAATTGATACAAAAGGGGGAAAAGACAAAAATAACCCCAAGGCAAGGCTTCTAGAATGAAGCTGAACCGTACAAATATAATATGTAAAAGAATATACAACCAAAGATATGATACCAAAATCCCAAAATCTGGTGTCAATAGTGTAAGAACTACTAATACAATCCATGAGTCAAATACTTCAGAATATCCAACAGGAACAACATATGTCTATGAATATAGCAAGGACATAAATTAATACAGAAAAATAGAAGTAGACCCCAGATGCATGAAAGTCCAACCGCTAACTTGAACAACTTTGAAGGTGCCTAAATTCAAGCCACGTGAGATGCACCCGTACTTGAATCTTCATCAAAAGGGAACAATAGGGATGAGTACAGTCCACTTGTACTCAATAGGTATCATAGGCTGACCGAGCAAAGTAGAAAATAAAGCATACACAATACACAGTAAGTGCACGTCACCTACAATCAGAAAATATCCCGCAATGATAGCCTACACCTCTTGCACTAATAGTTCTAATATATCTCATATATTGCAACAACACCAGAAGGCAACACAAATACACATTATACCACAAACAAGTAGAACAAGGAAAAATAATATATACGAGCTTATCAAGTACAAGGGAAGAAAGATACGACAATTAGGTAAGTGACAAGTCAAGATAGAAATACAATCACATCACAATTATAAGGAAGTAAATTCAATGAGAATGATGATGGCGATGATGATTATGATGATGATGATGATAATAATGCACGAGGTTATCGCACAACCTCTAAGATCGTCGCACAGTTTTTGTATACATCTATGGAGCTAAAACTTCCTGATGTAGGATGGATAGTGGGTTCGTCAGCCCATATACAATCCATATATCGTATCTCCTCCACGGTATATCCCTTGGGAAGGGTTTTATAAGATGTCATATTTTCTGTCATAAAAAGGTGTTGCCAGTGTTTCTCAATATTTCGACAATGGTATCATTATTTCATGAATGAGTATGATGATGTAATGCTCACAACCAACCACAACAACCAACCACAATGAGTATTTCCACAACTAACCAATATACATCACGTAAACCAAATATCCACTCATTATTTCCAACCATTCATGAACTTCAACAAGATTCATATGACAATAGAGTATGAATACATCACAATACTCAATTGTTACCACAATATGCTTTTCATCAAACAAAACACAATTATTCTCATGTATACAGGTTATCAACATCATATAGGACCCCACACAGTCACACATAGCACATAAAATACCAAATATGTTAATTACATCACATATAGGCCTCCATACGGGCACAACACAAAAATATAGCCATTTTTTCATGATTAGTTCCCACACCCTTAATATGCTTTTGTATACAAATTAACTACCCAACCCAGTCTGAAAGAGTTAAGCCATAACCTACACCGAAGGCTAAAAACTAGAACAAAACCTCCAATCCCAAAGCCTTAAGCCTCACGAAGTATCCCAAAATTGACTAAAACATAAAAATATAGAATCTACGAGTCAAAATGAATCCAACGATACCCATATTGCCTAGTTTTAAATCGGGGTCAAAACCAACCCCCAAAATAAATTTTTGCAAAAGGAAGAGCAAAATCGTAACTTTATTTCAAAAGTATGTTCCCCATATTTTTAGGAGTCTACAACTGAAAACCCAAGAAAAATGAGGTCCAAATCGAAGGAAAACCATTTTTAAACTTTACCAAATAAAATCTTTGAAATCCATTTAAAAATCAAGAATCGAGGTTGTTTTGAGGATGAAATCAAGGTGAAATTGATATTATAGGATTAGAAACTCATTCAACTAAAAAAAGAGTGAACTTGAGGTTTAATGGAGAAATACCATTTTTAGGCTGGACGGTCCAAAATTCCCAAATTCCATACTTTAATTTGAGTTCAAAATAAGAAATTGATGTAAAAGATGGAAGAAATTAGTTGAAATGTGTGTAATGGAGCTTACCGAAGTTTAGAAATGGAAAAAGTTGCTCAAAACCATGAAACCCTAAGATCTAAGTCTAAAAAATGGTGAAAATGTCAAAAACTAGGTATTTATATACCTAAGCTTCGCAATTGCGTGATCCAGGGTCGCAATCGAGGTACCTCGCTTGTAAAGGATATCGCGATGATGACACCTTGACTGCAGGACCAATGCATAAGGCCTGCGATCGTAGGTGCACTAGATAATGGGTGCACCAGTTGGGGACTTAGTGCATTCTAAGACTCTGCAGCCCGCCGGGATTCATCTAGAATCTGGTGTAAGCAAACGAACTATGCTACCCTATCAAATTTGTCGCTCCAGACTCAATGAAGATATCAAATTTTTGAAAAAACATCATTTTCACAAAGTTGACCTGCAAAACCCAAAATCACAACTTTCCAAATCGAGGGTCTAAATGAGATTTAAAAGCCATGAAACCACACCAATCATGTTACCAACCTAAAATTAACGTTCAGATCTATTGGCACAGTTCGTTCTTCTATCCATTGCACGGATAAAATAATATCAACTATAATCAATTATAAGGCTCCAAAAGCCGCTAAAAACCATAAAAGCACAAAAATGGCACCAAAACGCAAGGGGAACCATGTCAATCACCCCATACCCCAGAAATACCATAATACAACTATGGGGAGGGGTTATATAGTCAAATTACAATTTTTTTTCTAGGTAATTCATCAAAATTCAGATCGTTACATCATCTACCACTAAAAATCTAGTTCGTCCTCGAACAAAAGGCAAGAGAAATACCTGAATCAATTAAGAGCTGGGGATAAAAAATACGTTTATCAAACTCGACCTCCCAAAATAGCTTCATCTATAGGCCAATGTCACCATTGAACCTTAACCACTTGGATAAGTCTAGAACACAATCTAACATCCCTTCCCAAAATTGAGACCGACTCCTCAACAAAAGATAAACCTCTCATCTAACCGAACCGACTCTAAATGAATGACTTGAGACTCATCCAGAATGTAATGGCAAAGCTTGAAAACATTAAAAACTGAGGGAATAGAAGATAAATCTGGGGGCAAAGCTACTCATAAGCCACATCATCAACAGTCCGAAGAATCTTAAATGGACCAATATACCTGGGGCTAAGCTTTCCCCTCTTACAAAACCTCATCACACCCTTCATGGGTGAAACTTAAAGGAAAACACGATCACCAACACCAAATCTCAAGGCACGAAGTCTACTATCCAGATAGAACTTCTGCCTACTCTGGGTTGCACGAAGCCTATCCTGAATGATCTAGACTCTATCTAAGGACTCACGAAGCAAGTTCATACCTTGAGGTTTAACCTCAAAAATCAAATTAACCCACTAGAGAGCGACAATGCCTACCATATAAAGCCTCAAAAGAAGCCATATTGATACTGGATGGTAGCTATTATTATAGGCGAACTTCGCTAAGGCGAAATGCTTCTTCTACTGGCCATCAAAATCCATCACACACGCGTAGAGAATAGTCTGCCCTGTCTGAAATTTGTACTAAGATCAACCCGAGTACCTAACTCATCCTAAAAAGTCTTCCAAAAGTAAGAAGTGAACATAAAACCTCGATCTGAAATGATTGACATCGGCACACTATGTAGTCGCACAATCTCATGAATATATATTTGGGCCAACCTCTCAGCACTGAAAGAGACCTGTATAGGAATGAAGTATGCAGACTTGGTCAATCAATCCACGATCACCCAAACACTATTAGATCCATAAAAGGTAAGTGGCAACCCGATAATGAAGTCTATAGTGATCTATTTTCACTTCCACTCAGGAATGGGTAACCACTCGAGCAATCCACCAGGTCTCAAATACTCGGCCTTCACCTACTGTCACTATTGACAATACGATACAAAATTTGCTACATTCTTTCTCATACCACCCACCAATAATGCGATCTCAAGTCACGATACATCTAACTCATTCCTGGATTGATGGACTACCTGGAATAATGGCCTCCTCCAAAATCAGTCTAATCCAGTCTCGACACACAAACCTGGCTCCCAATTCTCAAAACACCATTAGATTCAAGTGAGTCTTCCTTATCCTTGCCACCCAACACCTTATCCTGAATCAACCTCAACCCAATATTATCAAATCGATGAGCTCGAATCTGCTCTATCAGAGAAGACCTAGCCTCTACAAATACCAAAACATACCCATGTGTCAAAATATCAAGCCTAACCATCTAGTCTAGCTAAAGACTAAACCATTAATTCCAAAGGCCTATCTTGGGTCCAAATATGCGCCATGCTACCATGCTAGTCGACTTCCAGCTTAAGGTATCTACCACCACATTAGTCTTGCCCAGATGATAGAGAATAGTCAAGTTCTAATCCTTAAGCAACTAAGAGAATGGCACTATCTCATATTATAATCCCACCAGGTGAAGAAGTACTAAAGGCTACGATGATCCAAGAAAATCTCACAACGGACTCCATACAAGTAGTACCTCTAACTTCAAAGCAAAAACAACCACACCACTCTAGATCGTGGGCAGGGTGATTTTTCTCATAGGGCTTCAACTGACGAGATGCATAAGCAATCACCTTACCCTCCTAGATAAACACAACACCTAACCCAACACCCAAAGTATCACAAAAGATGGTAAAATACACACCCTTCTTTGGCAATGTAGAGATAGAAGATGAAGTCAACAAATTCTTGATCTTTTGGAAGCTTGCCTCATAAGTATTAGACCGCTGAAAGGAATCTTCTTCTAAGTCAACTTGGTCAATAGAGTTGCAATGGATGAAAAACCCTTAACAAAACGTCGATAAAAATCTGCTAAGCCAATAAAACTCCAAATATCGATAGGCTAAGCAGGCCTATCCCAATCACGAACCACTGCAATCTTGGCTAGATCAGCCATAATACCTTTCTTAGTTTGCACATGACCAAAGAAAGTAATAAACTCTAGCTAAAACTCACATTTGTAGAACTTGGCATACAACTTCTCGTCCCTCATCTCTAAAGCATAATCCATAAATTCTCCTCATGATCATCCTTATTATTGGAATAAACCAAGATATCATCTATAAAAATAATAATAAAGGAGTCAAGATATAGTAAAGAATTAATTCATGAACTTCGTGTACGCGGCTGGGGCATTAGTCAACCCAAAGTACATGAATAAGAACTCATAATGATTATATCGAGTCCAAAAAGTTGTCTTCGAAATATCCAAAGCTCTAATCCTCAACAGGTGATAATCGAATCTCAATTTAATCTTAGCAAAATACCGCAGAATACTAAATCTGATAAAATAAATCATGAATATAAGGAAGAGGATATTTATTCTTAACTATCACCTTATTCAACTGCTGATAATCGATACATATCTTCATAGACCTATCTATCTTCTTCATAAACAAGATAGGCACACCCCAAGGTGATTTACTAGGTCAGATAAGTCCTTTATCCAACAACTCCTGCAACTGATCCTTTAATTCCTTCAACTAACTGGGGCAATCCCATAAGGAGAAATATAAATGGGCTTGGTTTTCGACTTAACATCAACAGCAAAATCAATATTACAATTTGGAGGCATACCAGACAAATTAGTAGGGAACACATCCATAAACTCAAGAATAACACAAACAGAATCGGAAGAAAGAGGTAAAACAACACTAGTATCATGAATATAAGCCAAGTAAGATAAACATCCTCTCTCAACCAATCCACAAGATTGAACTTATGATATAACCCTCTTAGGATCTGAATGAAACACATATTTCCAAGTTATCCTCGACACACCCGGCGAAGCTAAAGTCATAGTCTTATCAAAATAATCTAAGATAGCATCATAAGGAGCCAACCAATACATACCCAAAATAACATCAAAATCAACCATATCTAACCTAAGTAAATCTACCCAAGTCTCACGCCCAACAAAAGTCACAATACAATATCAGTGCACCCAATCCACCACAAAAAAATCTTCTACTGGGGTAGATATATGGATAGGCATGGTAAGAGGCTCACTAATAGAATCAAAACCTGAAGCAAAATATGCAGACATATAGGAAAAAGTCGATTCGAGATCAAATAACATAGATACAGATTTGAAATAAATAGGGGCAAAACCTGTGATCACATCATTAGAAGCCTCTACCTCTGGTCTGGCTGGTATACCATAGCACTGTTCACGACCACTAACTATCTAAGTATCCCCACGACCACCACCATAGGCTTTACTATCTCTGCCTCTCCCATCTCTAGTAGAATACCCTACCTTTTACAGTTGATATATGAGTAGCTCTAATCACATAACAGGGACAATCCTTAGTTAAATTTCTAATCTTATCACACACAAAGCAACCTTTACGATTTGACTCAATAAGAGAAGGTGCCACTGGGCCTAGATGACCACCCTAAATTATTGGACTAAAGGACCCATTACCAGATCTATGCAAGGCTGCCTTCATAGGTCTACCATGATACCTACAAGAACCTCTAAAATCTCTGCCTCGAGAAGCCTGAACTCTGAACTCACCAAAATGGAACACCTTTTTAGAACCTCTTTAAAATGCTCCCAGAATACCCTTTGTCATCTTAGTATGATCCACTATACTCTGAAAAGATACTCCAAATAAAACCATCAGAGACGTATCCAACTGAAGAGAGACATCCAAACCCTTTATGAACATTTGTATATTCCTGAACTCGATGTAAATATAGGCATAAAATATCTGAATAAGGCATGAAAGTGTGCCTCATACTCTGCAAGAGTCAAGGAGCACTGCTCTAGGCGATCAAACTCATATCTCATTTGATCCCTCTATATTTAAGGCATAAGCCTTTCTAAAAAGGCATCAACCAACTGATCTCAAGTTATCTCGGGAGAATCAAGAGGTCTGCAACCAATAAGTGACCTCCATTAATCTCTAGCTAAATCTCTCAACTGATAAGTAGTACAACCAACAAACGGCCTCCACCAATCTCTGGCTACATATCTGAATTAATAAGTAGTATAAGCAACCCCATGTGACTCAAGTGAACCCAAATTATGCAATTTCTCTCAACAATCAATTAGGAACTCATTGGCATCCTTGTCTACAACAGCACTGAATCTTGAAGGACCCAAATAAGTAAATCTCTCAAACCTTCTTTGATCCTCAGAAGATATAATTGTACTTGTAATGAGATGAGACATAGTGAATCTAGCGGGCTGAGATTCCATATGGGGAGCTAACATAGATGAAGTCTGAACCCCTAATCTTGAAACACCATACTCAGATGTTGGTGTTGAATAGAGAAATAATATTTAAGGTTTGAGAAATACCCAAAATAGAAGAAGGTGCAACTAGAGGTTCCACACTAAAAATTGGAGGAACACCCGTAATAACCAAAAAAGAACCCTTTAAATAGGTCAACAAACATACCAACAACACTTCTAAAACTAGGGCAGACAAACTCTAAGGAATTAGAACTAAACCTACACCCCCAACATGCTAAACATAAGGCTCGAGGGAAAGTCCCATACTTTTTCTAGATGGGGATGATCCATGGGCCTATCCACTCCTTTGAGTTTGTCTATGACTTAAGGCTCGCCCTCTGGGTTAAGGCTCCACATCTCTATTCTCGCAGGACCTAGTCAAAACCATCTGTATAAAAAAGTGTGAATTATGACTTAGAACACAAGGTATGAAAGAAATTCGCATGATAAGGAATAAAAGAAGGGAAATATCCTAAAAACATTCTATAGCCTCTCAAAGATAGATACGTACATCTATGTACCAATCCACGAGACTTTATTTGACATTCTATTCTTACACCATTAAGACCAATGAACCTGGCTGCTCTGGTACCAATTTATCTCGACCCAAAAATATAAGGGCCATGATAGCACTTGTCGCGACGAACCTTGACAAGTAAGCCGATCACACAAACTGATACAAAAGTGGGAAAATATAGAAATAACCCCAAGGTAAGGCTTCTAGAATAAAGTTGAGCCATACAAATATAATATTAAAGCGGAACATAAAACCAAAGTTATTATACCAAACTCCTAAAGCCTGGTGTCAGTAGTGTAAGAACTACTAATACAATCCATGATTCAAATACATCAAAATATCGAACAGGAACAACATCTGTGTCTAAATACTAGTAAGGGCATAAACTAATACAAAAAGTTAAAAGTTGACCCCAGTGCATAAAAGTCTAACCACAACCTTGAACAACTCCGAAGACACCAAAATTCAAGCCATGTGAGACTCTCCCATACCAAAATCTGCAGTAGGGATCATTATGGTTTACTTGTACTCAGTAGGCATTATGACCGAGCAAAATAGAAAATAAAGCATACAAAATACACACTAAGGGCACATCACCTACAATCATAAAATATCCCACAATGGTAGCCCATACTGCTTATTCTAATAGTTCTAATGTATCACATATATTGCAACAACACCAAAAGGCACCACAAATATACATTATATCACAAACAAGTAGAACAAGTAAAGACAATATATATGAGCTTATCAAGTACAAGTGAAGAAAGATAGGATAATTAATAAGTGGCACGTCTAGACAGAAATACAATTACATCAAAAGCATAAGAAAGTAAATACAATGAGAATGATGATGATGTGATGATGATAATAATAATGATGATGCATGAGGTTGTTGCATAACCTCCGATACTATCGCACAGTCTCTGTATACACCTATAGAGCTAAATCTTCCCAACATAGGATGTATGGAGCGTTAATCAACCCATATACAATCCATATATCATATCTCTTCCTCGATACATCCCTCGAGGAGGGTTTTATGAGATGTTACATTTTTGTCATGAAAAGGTGTTACTAGTGTTTCTCAATATTTCAATGTTGGTACCATTGTTTCATGGATGAGTATGATGATAAAATGCTCACAACCAACTACAAAGAGTATGTCCACAACTAACCACAATGAGTGTTTCCACTACAAACCAATATACCATCATGTGAGCCAAATAACCACTCATTATTTCCAACCATTCATGCATTTCCACATTATTCATATGCCAATAGAGTATGAATGTATCACAAAACACAATTAGTACTTCAATATGTTTTTTATCAAACAAAAATATAATTATTCTTATATATACAGGCTATCAACATCACATAGGACCCCACACGGTCACACATAGCAATAAAATACCAAATCCATTAATTACATCACATATAGGCCTCCACACAGGAACAATACAATAAGATAGCCATTTTTTTATGATTAGTTTCCACACCCTTAACATGCTTTTGTATACAAATTAACTACCCAACCTAGTCTGAAAGAGAAGCCATATCCTACCTTAAAGGCCAAAAACCCAAACAAAACCTCTAATTCCAATGCCTTAAGCCTCACGAACTGTCACAAAATCAACTAAAACATCAAAATATTTAATCTACACATCAAAAGGAAGCCAACAATACCCATATTGCCTAGTTTTAAGTCAGGATCAAAATGAACTGCCAAAATAAGTTTTTTAAAAAGAAGGGAAAAATTAGTACATTGTTTTAGAAACATGTTTACCATACTTTTAGGAGTCTACAACTAAAAACCCAAGATAAAATGAGTTAAAATGAGGTCCAATTAAAGAAAAACCATTTTTAAACTTACCGGATAAAATCTTCAAAATTCATTTAAAAATAAAAAATTAAAGTTATTTTAAAGATGAAATCGAGGTGAAATGGATATATTATAGGATTAGAAACTCAATCAAGTGATAAAGGAGTGAACTTGGGGGTTAAATGGAGTAATACCATTTTTTAGGCCACACGGGCCAAAATCTCCAAATACCATACTTTAATTCAAGTTTAAAATAAGAAATTGATGTTAAAGATGGAAGCAATTAGTTGTAATAAGTGTAATGGAGTTTATCCAAGTTTAGAAATGGAAAAAGTTGCTCAAAACTACAAAACCCTAAGCTCCAAGTCTCAAAAATGGTGAAAACTAGGTATTTATATACCCAGGCTTTGCGATCGGGGTCCAGGGTTGCGATTGTGGTACCTCGCCTGTCAACATATTATGATCATAGAAAGGGTATCGCAATAGAGAAACCTCGAATGCAGGCCCTATCACGATTATGGCATAAGGCTCGCAATCACAGGTGCACCAAATAATAGGTGCACTAGCTGGGGACTTGGTGCATTCAAACTCTCCACAGGTCCCTCGAGATTCATCTAGAATCCCATGAATGCAAACAAATTATTCTACCCTATCAAATTTGATGCCTCAAATTTAATGGAAAGATCAGATTTTTTATAAATATCATTTTCAACAATTTGACCCTTGAAACCCAAAATTATAACTTTTCAAACAGAGGGTCAAAATGAGATTTAAAAGCCATGAAACCACACCAACCATGTAACCACCCTAAAATTGCCGTTACAGATCTGCTGGCACAGTCTGTTTTTCCATTCTTTACATAAATCAAATGATATCAACTAAAATCAATTATAAGGCTCTCAAAGTCGCTAAAACCATAAAATCACATAAATGGCACCAAAATGCATTGGGAACTTTGCCAATTACCTCCATTCCCCTGAAATAACATTGAAGCTATAGGGAGGGATAAAATAGTTAAATCACACAAAAATATATTTTTCACATAATTTATCAAAATTTAGGTCATTACTAATAGAGGCTCACCACTTCACTACAGATCCACAGACGTACTCACCAACTAACGCTGCACAGGGGTAACAGGCCCTACACCTTTAAATGATGTAGTGTCCAAGGACAGTTAATGGGGAGTATATTGGCTTGTAACTCAGGGGAAAAAGATAAAATGATGCTATTGCCAAAAAACCAATCAAAAACCACATGCACAACATTAATATATACATACATAGGACACTGGGATAGGGAAAATGGTTATGAATATGTGAGTTTATACCTTTAGCCTGAATTGTGTAGCTTGCTTTTTCTGAAAGGCATGACTATATGGATCAAGCTTCCCCTGATAGAAGGGTCCAGTGCATGTTAGCCGCACGAACCGATGAACGGCTATAGACACCAAGCCAAAACCATCCAAAATATAAAGTTTATCTAGAAACATGGTCATATAGACCCCCACACTGGCAAACATGGTTTCCAATATTATTCCCCCTGGGACTACACCTTTACGGAGAGCTATACAATTTTTTTTCCTAAATTCAAAAATAGTTTGCACATAAACTCGACCATTAACCAAGGTGTCTTTATTAAGGCATTTTCCAACATGGTATTGTCGTAGAAATATGATTGCAAACTAATTCAATAATGCTAAACCAGTCCATATAACCATTAGACTCCCAAGTTCCATTAAAACCCAAAACTATGTCCACCAAGGTCTTTCTAAAACTAATGTTATCCATGTTTCCTTTAATGCAATGGAATATTTTCAAAGGACAAGTTAAATTATGTCAATATTCATATTTAAAACCAAGATTTTAAAGTGGGTTGAGGTTAATACTATGTCACCCATTTCAATCAATTTCATAATGCACCAATTCAGTCCCAAAAACTATCAATTAAGGCGAGAATAATCTATTTAAAACATGGGAAAAGAAATTCAAGTAATAACAACCAAAATCCCTCAACCCAATTTCAAATCCATTAATTAAAACACATGAATATGGATTAAAGAAATGCCATAATGTAAAATTCAATTTAAAGAATGAGAAACATGCTTAAAATATTAAAGAGATTGAAGAAAATTTGAAGTTTGGAGCTTGAATGATGAATTCCTTGCAAAACCTTCGAGCTTTCTTAATTTGGGAGTTAAAGTAGAGAATAGTAGTGTTTTGATCTTTTAAAACTAAAAGAAAAGGGTCAATTTTCTTTATAAAGTTATCCAAGGGGTAAAAGGACCAAAAACCCCTCACCCCAAGTGAAAAAAATAAAAACTGGATAACAAATACATAACGGCGTGGTATGCCGCTATCGTGGAGCTTAGCCTCTATGTCACACCCTTATCACGGAGTCTACATGGCATGACACACCACTATCGCGTAGGCTTACTATCTCCGGGTCCCAAAATGGCCTCAAACCCTTTTCAAAAATTCTAAAACTTCCCAAAACATGCTTTTAACATCCATGATCACAATTCAAGTAAGAAATTGACAATGCGCACACGGGAGGGTAAAAAATAAATTCATTGAAATTTTAGTGGGTCGTACATTATTCCCCCCTTTGGATCATTTATCCCCAAATGAGGAGTTAGGATATTTTCGCACGATAATGGAAACAACAAAGTAGAATCCAAGCATAAATTCAGAATACAATAAGAGGGCAATTAAAAATCATACCTTAAGCATTTTCATCCAATGTAGGAAACAAGAACTGGTACTTATCTCTCATATCTTTCTCAGATTCCCATGTAGCTTATTCTACCTTTTGGTTCTCCAAAAGACGTTCACCAAGGCTACATCCTTAGTTATCAATCTAAGTAATTTGCTTATCTAATATATCAATTGGGACTTCCTCATAAGACAACGAATTTGTAACACCAATATTCTCAACCGGTACTCTCAAAGAAGGATCACCCACATAATTTTTCAACACAGACATATGGAAAATAAGATGAAACAAAGCCATAACTTGTAAGCGACATTCCCAATTCTCCTTAAAATCTGATATGGACCAATGTAATGGGGACTGAGACGTTTCTCCTTCTTCCTAAACCTCATGACTCATTTCATAGGAGAAACATTAAAGAACATTAAATCACTCACCTCAAACTCCAACTCCCTTCACCTCATATTCACATCAAACTTTTGGTGACTTTAAGTCATCTTAAATCTCTCTCTAATCACTTTCACCTTCTCTATGGCTTGGTGAACCAAGTCAGGGCCAAACAACCTAGTCTCATTACCTTAAACCACCCAATAGGAGACTTACACCTTCTACTATCAAAAGCCTCGAATGAAGCTATTTGGTGATACGTCCCAAAATAGGGCCATGTCATAGGGGCACCTCAAGCCCACATGAATTGGAGATCACCCTGATAACCAAACCTAATCATCAACACAACAACCACAAGGGTTGGGGAATCCTGACCTTAATATAAGTTAGCAGAAACATAAGGATAATAGTCAAAACTTAAATAATATCTAACATTTCATTAATGTCAGCAGTCTAGCCAGTATACCCAGGTCCACAGTCATCCACAATACCTCTATACAAATCCAAAGTCTAATTATATGAACATATGTCAGGACATGCCCTCGATAATAACCAACATCAAGTCTAAAACATAAGGTAAAGAGACTATGAAATATGTTTCTTCCAAACAATGGAAGATCACTACTTTAATGTCACCACGATCCGCCCAAATAATTGGTTACTGTGCAGGAAAAGAAGATAAAGATCCAACCTCTATGTTGCTGAGGACATAGCATCTAAAAATAGTTAGTAGTTGGTGAGCTAGCATGTAACCCAAGGATAAGGATAAAATAGTACACTTTTTCAAATACATGTCAAACCATCATATGCAATCATATTTACATAAGTATAGGCATATATGAAGATACATGTACATATAGTCACACAACGTGCCAAACCATGAAATAAGTCATAACATGCATTCTCGAATCATTTAATCATGAGACATGGAGTGAAGGTCTTCCCAACCTTTCACCCTTATATATTAGCCACATAGGGTTTGTACGTTATAATAGGAAAGAGGACACGAACCTCAAACCAATATATCTTATATGATAGGTGGACAGGAACCACAAACCAACATACCACATATGGTAAGTGGACATGAACCACGAACCGATATACTTCATATGGTAAGTTAACTTGGACCACAAACTAACACACCTTGTATGGTAAGTGGACTTGGACCACAACCCAACATGCCTTGTATGGTAAGTGGACTTGGACCACAACCCAACATGCCTTGTATGGTAAGTGTACTTAGAACACGAACCAATACGCCTTATATGGTAAGTGGACTTCGACCACAAACTAACACAACTCATATGGTAAGTAGAATTAGACCACAAACCAACATGCCTCATATGGTAAGTGGATATAGACCACAAACCAACTCAACTGGTATGGTAATTGGACTTGGATCACGAATCAACTTCCACAGAAAGTTGACTCCGACAACAAAAAATACATGACTTATATCATCAACAATCGATATTTGGACTCTAGATCTCCTTACTCACGTATCAATATCCATATAATTCAATATATAAGGACACAAATCCATTTAGCTAATTCTAGCCACCAAGGCTACATATCAATACCATAGACAACCACATGGTCTTTGCCGACCCAAGTTAACCATTAATCGTATAAGTAGGCCCAAGGCCTTAGTTCACAACACGATGTAAGTTCATTTATAGTCACCAAGACATCTACGAACTAATCATTCCTCATTACTATTCTTATACATACCTTTTTATTCAAACATAATTTAATTTTATGTTTTAAAAATTATGACCCATTTAGCCAACCAACTATCAATGACATCCTCTTACTCCTCATATGGACAACAAGGCCTCTATAAAATATTTACCAAGCATCCATACTCATTGAAAAGATCTTATCTATTTATTTTTATTAGACTAATACCATAGATACATATTTGACCTTCACAAAATCATTTAAACACTAGTCACTCTAATGGACTAAATCCCTTGACTCAATTAATCATCAATTCAATTTATGCTTATTAAGACCCACATAACTATTTATATTTCATTAGCAAGATTATACCATATTCTCACCCCATTTTAGTTCAACACACTATTCAAATTCAATTTCATGATTAAGAACTTTAATCCCTTATAAGACATCTACCAACAAGGTCATCAATTATACAATACATGGTTCATAATACCTTCATGATATCATTTATCAATCATTCACGCTTATTTGGGCATTTCCCTAATTCAAAACATCACCATCATGTGATTAGACAATTCACTAAGACATTTTCACAAATACCTTATGTACATTTCTTTAATAAGGCTATTTTTATGGTCGAAATCAAGATTACGGCTACTCAAAACTCTCATGTTAAAATACGTACAAAAAGCATCCACATATGCAATTCATCATTAATAACATGTCTAAACACAAGTCTAAGCAAGAAAAACATTATTCATTATTAGACAGCAAAACTCTTTTCATTTGATTTCAAAATCACCATGTACACTTACTAATTTAAGTGGAAAATACATGGGTTTAGAGTTATTTAATAAGGGGAAGAGTTACATGCCTTAAGCAAGATGATCCACCAAGAAATTAGACTCCTTCTTCCCACTTGATGTACACCCTTCAAACCCTAGCCTCCAATTTTCTAAAGAGTGTTTGATAGAGAGAGTTTAGGATGTTAGATCCACTCAAAAATATGTTTAAGAAGGCCATATACCCTTATATAGTGAGGGGACTAGGGTTTACAGTGTAGGAAATAATCACAAGGCCCCTAGTTAAAAACTAAAAATTATCCATCCAGGTGGGTATGACTCACTTAAGCCAATCGTACCCTAGGGTACAAGTGGTACCCTAAATTATACTCTAGGCTACACCTAGGTCATCTTCACTAATCTTAATACGCCTACACACCCTTGAATTGTATACAAAGAGTGTGACT
This sequence comes from Capsicum annuum, assembly GCF_002878395.1. NCBI lineage: Eukaryota > Viridiplantae > Streptophyta > Magnoliopsida > Solanales > Solanaceae > Capsicum > Capsicum annuum. The sequence goes on from NW_025890893.1 coordinate 84,872, forward strand.
CACACCCTAATTATACACAACACTCGTACCCAAACTAGTCCACTCTATACTAAGTGCCAAGCATCATACAACTTACCTGGGTATGACTCGTCCCCTTGTATATAAGTAAGGGGAGGGAAACTCGTATAGAGGATAGAATGCTACCCTACTAGGATGCTCAAGGTATGAGAGAGGAGAAAAGAGTGGGTACGACTCATATCCAAAGGGTACAAATAGCTTGCCCAATGGTACCTTGGACAACATGCTCAAAAACCAAAAAATTTTTCAAGGCCAAGATCTTAGATATTTTATTTGGATGCTTGAATGATAACTATTATTATAAGCAAACTCAATAAGAGGCAAAAGGTTAACCCAACTACCCTTAAATTGAATCACATAGGCCCTTTGCATATCCTCCAAAGTCTGAATGATACGCTCCACTTATCTATCTATTTAAGGGTGGAAAATGGTGCTAAGGTTCACCTGAGTACCTAAATCTTTCTGAAATAAATTGTAGAAGTAAGAAGAAAATTGCACACCCTAGTCTGAAATAATGGATATCGATTCTCCATGCAAGTTAACTATCTCCTATATCAACAACTTAACATAATCATTTCATGAGTAGTTAGTCCTTACAAACTGGAAATGAGCAGATATAGTCATTCTATTCACAATGGTCCAAATAGAATTATACTGATTGTGAGACCATGAAAGACCCATATTAATCATCTCCCACTTCTACATAGGATACTCTATCACTTGAGACATGCCTCCAGGCCTCAAATTTGCAGCCTTATCTTTTTAACAAACTATACACTTAACCACAAAGTTTGCCACATCTCTCTTGATATTATTTAACTAATAGATTTCCCTCAAGTTGTGGTATATTTTTGTCGAACCCAAATTAACTGTATATCCAGATTCATGAGCCTCAACCAAGATCCTTTCCCACAACCTATCAACATCAAGAGCACACAATCTTTCTTGATACCTTAGAATGCCATCTCCCCAATCGCGAATGCCAAAACCTTTTGCTGACCCATATTATCCTTAATTTGCATAAGTATGGGACCCAAAACTTATTTCTCCTTGAATTTGTTACCAAAAAATAATTTAAGCTCTTCCTGCACAATCAATCCTTGATCCTCAGAGTCAGAGAGAGGAACTCCTAAATTAGCTAGCTTGTTGATATCATTTACCAGCCCTCCTTTCTCCTCATCAACATGAGATAAGCTTCCCATAGATAACCTGCTAAAAACATTAGCAATAATATTAGTTTTACCTAGATGGCTGACATGCCCAAAATCTGGGATATGTCGTATGGGCATATTAATCCCACATAAATCGAAGGTTGCCCCACTAACCCAACCTTATAATTATCACAATAACCAGAAGGGTCGGGTGAATCCTGACCTTATAATAGGATAACAAAAATATAAGGATAATAGATAGTACTTAGACAATAACTAACATTTCATTAACACCAATGGTCTAACCAAAATACCTAAGTCCACAGTAATCCACAAAACCTCTAATGAATTAAAATCAATAATATGTTAGGACAAGCCCCCGACAATAGCCAAGTACCAAATTTATACAAGTCTATAACATGAAGTAACGTGACTATGAGAGGTAGGTCTTTTAGAGTATGGAAGCTCAACATTTAAAGGTCAATGCACGAATCTACTCGAACACCTATTCACTGCACAGAAGAAGAAGATACTTTGGCCCCTATCTCGCGTGGGGGCATAGCGTCCGAAAATGGTTAGCAGTTGGAGCGCTAGCATGTAACTGAAGGATAAGTATAAAATAACATCATCATTCAACAACAAATCGATATGTTATATTTAATAACATTTATACACTTATCCTTACATATAGATACATCACATGCCAACAATATATCAAGACTTGACAACATTCTCAAACTCTTCTATCATGAGACATAAAATGGAGAACTCCAATATTCCACATTTAGGTTCAAACCATTCTTATAAGGCATAGAACTTTAATCACATTCTTAAACATATACTCATGCACATAACATACACGAGATGTTCATATTATGCTTCTAAAGGAAAATCAAGACTTAGCATGTATTTTCAATTCATTCATTCATGACACATGGAGTGAAGAACTTCCAATCTTTCACCTTACCAATTTTATAACCTTAAACTTCTTTGTTACATTAGTCAAAGGGGATCCGAACCCCAAAACAATTCAACAAACACACTATCTTTGACCGAGTAAACCAAGTTAACCAATTCAACCAATTTCATTAGGCCGGGAGGGGGGGGGACTGGGCCATAAGCGGTCTCTTTGGACTAGGAACTCAAATCACTAGTCATATCATCAGACTAGGAAATCAAGTCAATATCCATTTCATAGATGAGAAACTTGAATCACTCATCATTTCATTAGACTAGGAACTCGAATCGCTAGTCATTTCATCGGTCTAAGAACTCCAATCACTAGCCGTTTCATTTGATAAGGTATTTTAACCTCAAGAGATCTCTTCGGATTAGGAACTCAAATCCTAGTCATATCACCTATCTAGGAACTCAAATCACTAGCCGTGTTATTAGATGAGGAACTCGAATCAACCATTGTTTCATGGGACTAGGAACTCAAATCACTAGTCATATTATTAGATGAGGAACTCGAATCGCCCGTCGTTATTAGTCGCCATTTGAACTCTTAACCCATTAGTTCATGCAATTACACTCATCTAATTTATTTAGATGTTAAGGAATTTAGATCATTTATGTAATTCAACATTATACATGACCATATGGTCCTTATGAGAGCCTTTAAGTCTTAACTATTTTAATAGGCTGATGCCTTAACACATCTCATCATACAATTCAATTCATAGTCATCAAGGCCCACACGAGACTATAAGGTCTTCATGAAAATATTTATTGATTAAACACTTTATTAGGCCAATCCCTCAATTTAAGTCATCATTCAATTCAATCGGCAGTCATCAAGACCCTTACTAACTCATTCATTCATCATTAACATTGCTATGCCATACTTTAGTTCCACACACAATTTCAAGGTCAAGCTTAGGGAATTGAACCTCTTTTATTAGCCATCCAGCAAACATGGACATAGTTTTACAAATTACATGGAAAGCAACATCAACATATTACCAATTATCAACCATTCATACTTATAGAGCCATCACCCTATTTAAAGCCATAAGCTAATCCATTATATGTTTAACAAGGACATTATCAACCATTTACCAAGAATTTACAATCATTGTGACCCAATACATGGAAAACAAGGTCTTTACCAACCTTCCATAAGTATTCACATTCATCTAGTCATTATTATGACTCTTTCACGTTAACTAGACCGATTCCATAGACACACATATGACCTTCATAACACCATTTAACCACTAATCACTCTAGTAGACTGAATGCCTCAGTTTTACTTATCATTAAGTACATTTATGGTCATCAAGACCCACATAATTATTCACATATCATAGAAAGCTTACACCATATTCTCACCACATTTAGACTCAACACACACATCAAGTTCATTTTCATATTTAGGGGCTTCAACCCCTCATTAGTCATTAATCCAACAATATCCTTAATTTCACATTACATGGTTCACAATACCCTTACACTATCATTCATTAATTATTCATGCTTATTGGTCATTTCCCTAGTTTCAAACATCACAAACATGAGACTAGACAATTCACTTAGATATTTTCATAAACACCTTATGTACATACCTTTAACAAGGCCATTCTTATGGTAGAAATCATCGAGATTAGGGTTACTCAAGACTCTCATGTTGAACAACATACAAAAATTATACACAAGTACAATTCATCATCAATAACATGTATAAACACAAGTCTAGATAAGAGTCATCATTAGAAAACAAAACCCTTTTCATTTGATTCCAAAATAACCATGTACGCTTACTAATTCAAGTGTGAAATACATAGGTTTAGAGTTATTTAATAAGGAGAAGAGTTAAATGCAGTAAAAAAGATGATCCACCAAGACAACTTTACTCTTCTTGCCTCTAGATACACATTCTCTAAACCCCAATGTCCAATCTTACTCTAAGAACTTTGAGCGTGTTTTGGAATATTTAAGGTATGTAAAATAAGGGATTAGGAGGCTACGATGCCTTATATAGTGAGAGAGATTTGGGTTTTAGGCATGGGAAATGACCATAAGGCCCTTATTTAAAAGCTAAAAGGTGACCCTGTTTAGGGGTACGACTCCCCCATACGATTTCTTAGGTAATCATACCTTAGGGTATGAGTGGTACCTTAACTCATACCCTAGGATCCTCCTAGGCCTTATACTCTGGTTAGCGTACGAGTGGACACCCTTGAGTCATATCCAAAGGGTATGACTCATGCCCTAATGATATGTACCAATCGTATGCAAAATTATCCACTCCATGGTTTAAGTCTAAGCTCTATATGACTCACTTAGTATGACTCGTATACTTAGGATATGATTGAGGAGAGGGTCACTTATATAGAGGATAGAATGCCATCCTCCTAATCTGCTTAAGATATGAGAAGGGAGAGAGAAGTGGGTATGACTCATATCTAAGGGTACGAGTGGCTTGGCCAATCGTACCTTGGATAACATGCTCAAAAATCAAATTTTTTTTTGTAAGGTCATAATCTTACGTGGTTCAATGGTAGTGAAGGCTTATGTCATAATCCTTAAGTAGTTTGAGCCACCACCTCTACCTGAGGTTCAATTTAGTCTACATAAACATATACTAAAAGCTCTTATGGTTTGAATAAATATCTACATGCACCCTGTATACATAATGGCACTAGATTTTTAAAGCAAAGACCACAACCGCCAACTCTAGGTCATGTGTTGGGTAATTACTCTCATGAAATTTAAGATGCATGGAAGAATAGGCTACAAAATTACTATGATATATCAAAAAACAACCCAATCCCATACGGGACATATCACAGTACATGAAAAACCTATCAGTACCCTTAGGCAGGGTCAAAACTGGTGCAGAAGTCAACTTATCCTTTAAATTCTTGAAACTATCCTTACAAGCATCGGACTATAAAAATTTAACCTTCTTCTAAGTTAACTTCATCAACGGAGCAGCAATAGATGATAAACTCTCCACAAACCTCCTATTGTACCCAACCAAGCCCAAAAATCTCCTAATGTTGCATGGATCTAGACTACTCTTAACTGCCTTAACTTTGTGTGGATCCACCTTAATCCCCTCACAAGAAATAACATGTCCAAGAAAGGTCACAAAACTTAGCGAAAATTCACACTTTGAAAATTTTGCATACAATTTTGGTCTTAAAGAGTCTGCAATACAATTTATAGGTTATTGACATGATCCTCCTCACTCTTAGAGTATGCTAAGATGTCATCAATCCTATGGAAATGGTACTTATTCTTCATGGTAACCTTATTCAATTGATGATAGTCTATACACCTTCGAAGATACCCATCTTTATTTTGCATAAAAAGTACAGGAGCACGCCACAGAGAAATACTAGAATGGACAAAACCCTTATAAAGAAGATCTTTCAATTGCTCATTAAGTTTGTCTAGTTCAACCGGATCCATCCTATTAGTGGAAATGGAAATGGGATCGATATATGGAAGAAGATCAATCCAAGAAACTATGTACCTATCGGGAGGAATTCCAAGAAGATCATCGCGAAAGACTTCAGAACATTTATTAACCACAAAGATAAATTGCAAAGAGAGACCCTAGAGTTAGAATCCCTAGCCTAAACTTTATGATAAAGAAAACCTTTAGACATCATTTTCTGAGCTCTAAGATAAGACATAAACTTCTCTTTAGGCCCTAAGAAACTCCCTTCCCATTCAATCACCGGTTCATTAGGAATATGAAAACTGACCATTTGGGTCCTAAACCGTGATTTACCGATCTGGATAAGTTATTATCTGCTGGCCTAGTGCCCTATGGTGTATCAGACTTAGACACTCCAATCCTTGCGGCACACTTGGGTTGGGGGCTTTCCCGCTGAGTCAATGACGGATATCATACAGCCCGTGGAATATCAGACTTGTAGAGGAGTGCCACCTAACTCAAGTAATACAAAGAACAGACTGTGCATTGACAGAATGATTTATGATTTTCAGAAAATGCCCATGTGTTTTGAGAATTGTTTATGAATGATGTTTTAACAAATTTCTCTCCACTATTTTACTTTTATAAAAGTTTTATTTTGGATTAATTTATATACTAGTACATCTGTATTGACCTCCCCTCCTCCCTTAAGGTTCTGAGGCTCAGTCTAAGGGTCCAAATAAGTAGTAGATCTCATCAGTCAGAGTTGCAGTGTTCAGTTGGTGACCCTTCTTTATTCCAGAAGGCCTGTTTACTTTAGAAAACTATTATTAGATATGGTTTTCGTCTACTAGGGGCCATGTCCCAGCTTTCAGATTGTGTTCGAGAGTATGTAGTAGAGATTTCACAGACGATTTGCTGATGTTGCTAGTTAGTTTTTGTTTTCATTCTCTAATGCTAAATTCATATCAGATTTATGACCATGATTTCATCTTCCTATAATTTTTGTATTTCCTTATTCACGTATGAATGGTGTATATGATTTTAAGATAGAAGGATGTCTGGGCCTTCATAGTTTGGTATACTCATCACAGCCAGGGCCTCAGTTCGGGTTATGACAAACTTGGTATCAGAGCATGGTTCATGGTCCCAGGGTGTCTGCGAAATTATATTGGGTATAGTATTACCTATGGGTGTGTAGCATGCCACACTTGTAAGCTGGAGGCTACTAGGTGTTTAGGAAAGTGTTTCCCCTCTTTGTGATTTAGTTCGTGCCTTAGAGTATGAATTAGAATTGTCCCCTAATCAGTGATCTATTGTATTTCAAAAAATAGTCATGCCTCCTCATCATTCCAACAACCAGGATACTCAGGATGATGAAGTCCGCCCCACTCATGGCATACGGACCCATAACAGAGCCCACACCCTAGAACCTAGTCCCACTTTGAGAGTACCTCCAGTCCCAACCAATCCTCTTCAAGCTCCAAGGATAAATGTTAACCATCCTCAGTCTTCTCAGAGGGACAGATCGAATGCAGAATTTAGATAAGCCATTGATATGCTGGCATAGCTGGTAGCCGCACAGACTTAGAGGTCAGAGGATATTGGGTCTGCATCTGCTACTTTAGAGGCTAATAGGGTGGTCCAGTTTATGAGAATAAACCAGCCTAAATTTTTGGGCACTAAGGTAGAAGAGGACCAACAGGAGTTCATGGACAAAATAGAGAAGATTCTTAGAGTAATGCATGTGGATCAGGTAGAAGAGGTTGAGTTAACAGTGTACCAACTTAAGGATCTGGTGAACCAATGGTATAATGAGTGGGAAGAGGCGAAGGGTGAGAGTGTTGAGCCCACAGTTTGGGGCAAGTTTGTAGAAGCTTTTCTTGACCTATTCTTTCCTCTAGAGTTGTGGGAAACCAAAGCAGAAGAATTCATGAATATTAAACAGGGGAAAATGAGTGTCCAAGATTACACTTTGAAGTTTAACCAACTGGCTCGTTATGCACAAAAAATGACAGGTAATATGAGAGCTCGGATGAGGAAATTTGTATCCAGCTTTTCAGATGATCTAGGGCTTGAATGTCAAGGGGCGATGCTAAATAGGGATATGGATTTTGCTAGGATGGCAGTCCACATGTAGCAGGTGAAAGGGAAGAAAAAGAAAATCACAGAATCTAGAGAGAAGGATAGACAGGTAAAGATATCCAGAACAGCGGATCAAAACTACAGTCAACCACAGAGCAGTAACTGGGGAAATAGGTGGCAAAAGAAGAAGTTTTGGATAATGCGCAGTCTGCAACTAGCGCCCCAGCGACCAGACCCCCAGTTGATAGGTGATCTCAGAGTTTTCAGACTAGTCATAGACCCAGATCTCAGGATAATCCATCCCAGGGCAGTGTGGCTCAGTAGCATCATACTTTTCCACTGTGCTAGACTTGCGGTAAGTATCATCCAGGAAGGTGTTAGCTGGGCTCGCTGGTATGTTATTCATATGGTCAGTCGGGTCACTTTCATAGAGATTGTCCCTCCACTAGGAGGAATGTTGGTGGAGCTAAGTCACAGGAAAATTCTTTCGCACCACCACCGACTCAAAAGGGCACCACTTCAGCTGCCAGAAGCGATCACAACCGGCTGTACGCTTTGACTAACCTCCAGGAGGAACAGGACTCACCAGATGTTGTCACCGGTATGTTATAATTCTTTTCCCATGATGTTTATATGGTACTTGATCTTGGGTCTACCTTGTCTTATGTGACCCCATATGTGGTTGTTGGTTTTGGGTTTGAGTCCAAAGTGATTACCGGCCCTTTCTCTGTTTCCACTCCGGTAGGTGATTTTGTTGTGGCTAGGAGGATATATAAAAATTATGTTATGTTTATTCTTAGCCGGGATACTATGGTAGATCTCATAGAGCTTGATATGGTTGATTTTGATGCTATCCTATGGAAGGACTGGCTCCATTTGTGTTATGCCACTCTAGACTATAGAACCCGAAAGGTTTACTTTTTCTTTTCTGAATGAGCCAGTAATAAAATGGGAAGGGCACTCTTTATCACCTATAGGGCACTTCATATCTTATCTCAGGGCCCGTAAACTCATTTCTAAAGATTGCTTGTATCATCTTATCCGGGTTAAAGATTCTAACACTGAAAGTCTTCCTCTTCAGTGTGTCCCTATAGTAAATAAATTCCTGGAAGTCTTTCCAGATAATCTCCCAAGAATACCACCTGATAGGGAGATAGATTTTGGCATAGACGTGTTGCCAGACACCCATCCCATCTCTATTCTACCATATAAAATAGCTCTAGCAGAGTTGAAAGAGTTGAAAAAACAGCTAGCAAACCTCCTGGATAAAGGTTTCATCTGTCCTAGTATTTATTCCTGGGGTGCACGTGTACTTTTCGTGCGAAAGTAATATGGTTCCCTGCCTATGTGCATAGATTACCGCCAGTTAAATAAGGTCACTATCAAAAAAAAATATTTGCTTCCTAGGATTGATGATATGTTTTACCAACTTCAGGGTGCTAAGTGCTTTTCTAAAATAGACCTTCATTTAGGATATCATCAATTAAAAGTTAGGGAGTCTGACATTCCCAAGACAGCTTTTTGAACTAGATATGGTCATTATGAATTCTTAGTCATGTCCTTCGGGTTGACTAACGCCCCTACAGCCTTTATGGACCTAATGAATAGGGTCTTCCGACAATTTTTAGACTTGTTTGTCATAGTTTTCATTGATGATAGATTGATTTATTCCAAAATCGAGGAGGACCATGCCAATCACCTTCGAATTATTCTCTAGACTCTCAAAGATCATAGGTTGTATGCAAAGTTCTCCAAGTGTGAATTGTGGTTAAATACTATAGTTTTCTTAGAGCATATTGTGTCTACTGAGTGGATTAAGGTTGATCCCCAAAAGGTTGAGGTAGTGAGAAAATAGCCCAGACCCACGACTCCAACCAATATTTGGAGCTTCGGGTTATTACAGAAGGTTCGTAGAGAGTTTTTCTTCCATAGCTGCACCACTTACTAAGTTGGCTCAGAAAAAGGTAAAGTTTTTATGGTCTGACTCTTGTGAGAATAGTTCTGAGAAGTTGAAAGACAAGTTGACTACTGCTCCTATTTTGACCCTTTCGAAGTGTATAAAAGGTCTTGTTGTATATTGTGATGCATCCCGAGTGGGACTTGGGTGTGTTCTTATACAGTACGATAAGGTAGTGGCTTATGCATCTAGGTAGCTAAAGGTGCATAAATGGAACTACCCTACTTATGACTTGGAGTTAGCGGCTATGGTTTTTGCACTTAAGATCTGGCGATACTATTTGTATGGGGTATATGTTGATATATTTACTAAACACCAAAGTTTACAGTATGTTTTCTAGTAGAAAGAATCGAATCTCAAGCAAAAGTGATGGTTGGAACTTTTAAAAGACTATGACATGAGCCTGCACTATCATCCGAGCATGGCGAATGTGGTAGACAACGCCCTCAACAGGTTATCTATGGGAAGTATTTCTCATATGGGGAAAGAAAAGAGGGACATGGTAAAAGATATTCACTGACTTGCAAATCTAGGAGTGTGACTTTTGGATTTCGAGGATGGAGGAGTGGTTATTCATAAGATAGCTAAATCTTCCCTTTGTGCAAAAGTTAAATAGAAGCAGGTTGAAGATCCTATCTTGATGCAAATTAAGAAAAATATGGGTCAACAAAAGGTAATGTCATTTCAAATTGGTGGTGATGGTAATTTGAGATACCAGGGTTGGTTGTGTGTGCTAGATATAGATGGTCTGAGGAAGAGAATCCTTAACGAAGCTCACACGTCAAGGTATATTATTCACCCTGGCTCTACTAAGATGTATCATGATTTGAAAACCATTTATTGGTGGAATAATATGAAGCATGATGTGGCTAACTATGTTGCCAAGTGTTTAAATTATCAATAAGTCAAAGTGGAACATATGAGGCCAGGTGGTTCTTCTCAAGAGATAGCTTTGCCTTTGTGAAAGTGGGAGATGATTAATATAGACTTCATTATAGGACTTCCGAGGTCCCGAGACTAGTATGATTCCATTTGGGTGATTGTGGATAGGCTGACCAAGTCAGCTCACTTTCTACCTGTTAGGACTAATTATTCGGGAGAGGATTATACCAAGCTATTCATTGTAGAAATAGTTTATTTTTATAGGGCAACTATGGCCATCATATCTGACCGAGGTACACAGTTTTCTTCACAGTTTTGGAGATCATTTCAAAAGGGTCTAGGTACCCAGGTGAGTTTGAGCATGGTTTTCCACCCTCAGATAGACGAGCAAGCTGAGCACACCATCCAGACCCTGAAAGATATGTTGAGGGCCTGCGTTATTGATTTTAAAGGTAGTTGGGTAGAGCACTTTCCACTGATAGAGTTTGTGTAAAATAACAATTTCTATTCCAGTATTAAGATGGCACTATTTGAGGCATTGTATGGGAGAAGATGTAGGTCTCCGATAGGATGGTATGAAGTAGGTGAGATACAGATGTTTGGGCCTGATCTTGTTCATCAGGCAATGGAGGACGTGAAATTCATTAGAGAATGACTTAAGATAGCTCAGAGTCATCAGAAATCCTACACCAATGTTAGGAGAAGAGATCTAGAGTTTGAGGTTTGAGATTTGGTGTTTCTCAAGATTTCTCCTATGAAGGGAGTCTCACAATTTAGGAAATAAGGTAAGCTGAGTCCTCGCTATGTAGGGCCATACCATATTGTGAGAAGGATATGTGGTGTTGCGTATGAGTTAGAATTGCCTTCCAGTTTGGGTTCTGTTCATTCGGTATTTCATATATCTATGTTGAAAAAGTGTATTGGAGACCATTCTTTAGTGTTGCTAGTCAAAGAAATCAAAGTGACAGACTCTTTATCCTATGAAGAAGAGCCTGTAGAAATTTTGGATCGCCAAGTTAGAAGATTGAGGAGCAAAGAGGTAGCCTCAGTTAAAGTGTTGTACAGAAATCAGAAAATTGAAGAAGCAACTTGGGAATCAGAAGTTGACATGAGAGATAGATATCCAGACCTTTTTGATCCAGTGGATGACGAAATGGAAGGTACAATCCTTGCCTTATTCTTTCTATGCCTTAGTATGATTGAAATTATTCTTGTCTGTGCCCCGCGTCAACATTCGGGGATGAATGTTCCCAAGGGGGGATATTGTAACTCCCCAAAGTTTTTCCTAGCTAAATTTTTGTCCTTAAAGTATCAAGCATTGACTTATAGAATTATTTATTCTTATTTCCCTGTGGAATTCCTTAGATTTCAACTTTTCATTACATAGATGATCGAATAAGTTTTTCGTTGACAAAAGCTTCATCCAAAATGGATACTTGGTGAAGGAGTTATAGTTAATTTAAGTGCTAATCATAAAACACCATCATTCCTATCCTTGACGCATCACGGAGAGGGTTTAAATGACGATGGTCAATTTTTAGTGAGACTCCGCGATGGTGGCACATCGTGGAGTGGGCCAACTTCCCATTCATCACTTTCCAGTGAGCCATCACGATAGTGGCGCATCACGATGGCCCATGAAATTGGGCTCCCAGTTATATTTTAATACCGGTCTCATTAAGGGTATTTGCTGTATTTTCTAACCCCTTAACATCTTGAACACAGTTTTTAATCCCTATTATACCAAAATATACCTACTCTTACCAAAATCCATCAAGAACTCTCCCTAGGGTTTCAAACAAGAATCCCAAATAACTCAAGACTTAACTGTGGGGTTTTGAAACAAATTGGAGATTTGGAATCCCCAAGCCGTAGGAATTAAGAAGCATCCTTTAATTTCCTAAATAGAGGTATGTGGGGTTTTCCTAAAAATCTCATGGGCATAGAAATCATGATTTTAAGAAAGGGGTTTTTAGATTTATGAATATAATCATGTTTTAGAATACTTGATGGAATTGTTTTGGTCTTTAGGACTTCCCCTAAATTGATTTGAAATTATATATATATGTAAGCATGTATTGTAGGGTTGATGATTGAATTGAGAGCATGATTCATGAAAAATCCCTCTCTTATTACAATTTTTTCTTTACTTATGATATGCTCTGAATTATTTTGAATGTATCTTGAAAAATCGGTTATGAAATGTCTTGAATAATGTTATATTTGTATTATGATTTTGATTTCAAAATAGAGAGGGTTGTTTATGTTAATGAATGTTGAACATTATCATATAATGAGAAGAGTTGCATGGTTTGTTAAAGATTACATGACCACCGCTTATTTATTGAAAGTATGGGAATTTTGCATAGTTTTGACTTATATTTTCAGAACATGAATTCTCATTGTTAAATTGCATGTTTGGGTGGTCTGAATTATGTTTTTATGAAAGATCATGCTTAATGCATTATGGCTCAAAATTACAACTTGCAAGTCTTGGTATGACGATACCAAATCAGATAATGCCATAACAGACTCAAACTAATACATAAATCAGACTTTATCAATTTTTCATGATTTAGACTTTAGACAACTCATTGCCCTAAATTGTGCCGATCCGGATATATTATTATACGCTGGCCTAGTTCCCTGTGGCGTATCAGACTCAGACTCTCCAACCCTTGCGGCACACTTGGGTTGGGGCCTTCCCCGCTGAGTCAATGGCGGATTCTATATAACCCATGGAATATCAGACTTGTAGGGGAGTGCCACCTAACTCAGAAGTAATACAAAGAACAGACTGTGCATTGACAGAATGATTTATGAGTTTCAAAAAAATGCCATGTGTTTTAAGAACTGTTTATCCATGATGTTTTAACAAATTGCTCTCCACTATTTTACTTATATAAAATTTTTATTTTGGATTACTTTGTGTACCAGTACATCTGTATTGACCCCCCTCCTCCCTCCAGGTTCTGAGGCTCAGTCTAGGGGTCCAGATAACTAGTAGATCTCATCAGTCAGAGTTGCAGTGTTCAGTTGATGAGCCTTCTTTACTCCAGAAGGCCTGTTTACTTTCAAACAACTATTATTAGATATGATTTTGATCTATTGGGGGCCTTGTCCAAGCTTTCAGATTGTGTTCGAGAGTATGTAGAGGAGATTTCGCAGACGGTTTGTAGATGTTGCTAGTTAGTTTTGGATTTCATTCTCTAATGCTAAATTCATATCAGATTTATGACCATGATTCCATTTTGATATAATTTCCGTATTTTCTTATTCACGTATGAATGGTGCATATGATTTCAAGATAGAAGGGTGTCCGGGCCTTTATGATTCGGGATGCTTATCACGGCCAGGGCCTCGGTTCGGGTCATGACTAAAACCAAGGGTACAACCACATAGGGGGTCACATAAGATAGGGTAGAACCCGGATCAAGAAAATAGTAAACATCATGAGAGAAATACTGTAACATACCAATGACAACATCCGAGGATGCCTCAGATTCTTGATGAGTAGTAAGTACATAGAGGTGATTCTGGTCATTGCCGGTACCTGAAGTACCGCCCTTAGGTGCAGCAGCCAAAGAAGTGGTGACCAAAACCTTATTAGCTCCCATGGAAACTTTATCTTCCGAACAATTTAGCTGTAGATAACCAGGCCTAACAATATCTACAATGAAGTTGTCTATAAAATCGACAAAGAGGATAAGGTGGGGCGAACTGAGATCCATTCTCCTAAGACTGGAAATCCCGGTGCGTTAGGACCACTACTTGCTTAAAAATGATGATCACTATAAGGATTAGGATAAGGAGCACTAGCTGTCGAATAAGAATTTCCCCAATTCTTCCTCCTATTCCAATGTCTACCATCTCTCCAACTTATTTACTGACTTGCCCACTGCTCTGAATATCTAAACTTCTTTCTTTGTCCCTCTTCCATTTATGCCTACTTCTTTTCCTCATACTCTATCTGATGTATATAAATTACTAGCCTATAGATGTCTACATCATTATTAAACATAGCAGCCTTACACTCTAACACCGAATCTTTGGACAAAATAGAGTCAAATATCCTTATTTTGGACCTCATATTAGATCTAACATCGAAGCTTAACGGTACATCTACTGGAACTTCATTGCATACTCCTTAACATTCATCTTACCCCATTTCAAGTTCATAAACTTTTTAGCCTTAGCTTTTCTGAACTCTTAAGGAAAGAAGTGATCAAGAAAAGCACCAAAAAAATTATCCCACCCCACCAACTCAGCATCATCACCCCTCATTGTTTCTGACTCCTCATACCACTAGTAATTGATGTTCCAATTTTTGACGGAACATTTAGCATCATCTTCTTGGGAAAATTATATGTTTTCAAGCAACCAAAGTGGTATTTAATAAGTTTTTTTAGTGTTTCATGGAAAGGAGTGAACCACTGAAGAAACTTGGAAAAAGTAGCAGAAAAGGAATTTGATGGTCAAAATGATGGACCGTCAGTCTTGCAATGGATCACCAGGTAGATTTTTCAGGCCTAACTAGAATATGGCCTCCCAAAGGACTCAGTGATAGACCAAATGGTGGACCGTCAGTCTTACGATGGACCACCAGGTGTACCATCAGGCTTTATCCAGAAACCACACTTCTGAAGGACACAGTGATGGACCAAATGGTAGACTGTCAGAGGTTTAATGGACCACCACTTTGGCCGTCGACTTGGACGTGGTTTTTTTGATTTTAAATTTTAAATTCCTTTTTACCTTGGAACATATAAATACTAAATTTAAGGGTTAGTGGAGGAGGTTTTTTTATCTTTTACAAGTTTTTCATCTATAGAAACTTGCTGTACCCTAATACTTTGGGGATTGAAGCATATTTTGGGGAAGTTAATCATTCAATTCTTTATTGAAGATTCAAGAACTGATTCTTGAGATTACTGTAAGTGAATTCTAAATTTATTTATGAATATTACAAGAATTATTTCTTCTTTTTTTATGAAATTTTTTGGCTAAGTTCCCATAACTAGGGTTATGGGATCCTAAATGGGAAAATCATCTATGGGTTGTGAATCAAATTAAGTTCCATGAATAACTAATATTGTATAAACCTTTCTTCAATTTAATGGCTTTTCTTGGTTGCAAACTTGAAAAGTGAGCCCAAGAACACACTTGTCTGAAAGGAAAGTGTTTGTTGGGAAAAAGGAAGTGTTTACATGAATTCTAAGGGCTTTAACCTTTGGATTAATGGAAAATGCCCTAACAAGATTAACTTACATAAGAGAATGGTTGAAAGAACAATGTATCCTTTGATTTTGAGAGAATTAGAGGATAATCTATCCACTTAGGTTGAGAAACTAAGGGATAAAGAATAGGATTCAACCCTTCTTGGAAATGAATTTGCTAATTGGAACTCTTAAGTGATTCACAACCCTAGCTATGCTAGCATTTTGGTAACCATAGCCTTGGTTTGTTTAATCTAATTAAATTACTAATTGCAAAGAGAATCATTTATTGGAATACTCTTATTACAATTAATTACTTTATAAGTTACAAATCGAAACCCCGCTTATTTAGGAACCTCTGATCAACAGTCCAGTAACGATTACAATAATTAGTGAGCACAGTATTCCTTGTGGGATTTGACACCTAACCTAGTTGGGTTTTATAATTGACAGCAACCGCTTACGCTTTCTAATGAGATTTGTAATTTAGGCGTCAGTAATCCATATCCTTCAACTAATAAGCAGCAAACTCCACACCCTCTGAATCAGTGGCACGCATCACCCTACATATTTGGTTTATCTCATTAATAAACCTTCGAGGATTCTTCTCAACTGTAGAGACTGTAAGGATTGGGGGATTCAACCTCATAAACTAGCCAACCCGAGTGACCTTAGGTGAACTAACAATAAGACCAATATGATTAGAACGATGACACTGTGATGCCACCAATTAAGAAAATATATAAATAGACTATTGGTGCTCCACATTAGAGATATATCCTTGAGGTGACTGAGCATATGTATCACCATCCCGGGAAGCCCAAAGAGGACTAGTAAGGATTGTTGGAACCACACGTGAAGTGGTACAGTCAGGAATAGGGACCTTAGATGGGTCTGTACTCTATAAGTAGGGCGAGTTCCCTTCACATTTTCCTTAAGTGGGACAGAGGTTCCAGCAGAGTTTCTACAACAGCCAGATCTTCGATAAGGCATGATTTGAAATGCAAGTAAGGTATGAGTTAGAGAAATCTCGTGATAGCTAGAATCTATAGCCCAAAATAGAACACAAGAAAGGGAAATATTCCTAAATGCCTTGTAGCCTCCCTTGATAAATGTGGAACCCTACATACCCATAAAAGTGATTCTACTCGACACGACTTTGTGGATACCCAACGACTCGAACCATGCTCTAAAACCAAGCTTGTCAAGACTTAAAATCGAGCTTGGCCATGACGGGCAATCTCAAACCCACTATGGGCTAGATAGACCCCTTAGCCTTACCTCAAGTACACATAAATGTTAACAGTGGAAGCTAACCAAAATAGTAATAAGAAGGATAAATAAACCAAATAAAAGTTTTAAGAATCAAAACAAACAACCAACCCAACACTTTTCCACAACATCTTCTAAACCAAGAATACCAAACTACATGGGGACATGCCCCCAACTATGGTAAAGGAGTCTAAAATACTAAGATAGTAAAGAAACCATCGAGATAACCATGCCTTTAAAAAGATGGAGGCTCACTATTTCAAAATAGATCCACAGACGTACTCACCACCTAATGCTGCACAGGGGTAACAAAAAATCTTTCGGACCCTACATTATGAGACAATACAGTGTCTAGGGATGGTAAGTAGGACGAGCACTAGAATGTAACTCATGGATAAAAGATAAATAATGCCACTACTAAAAAACAAATAAAAAACCATATGTACAATATTTATATATACATATATAGGATGCTGAAATAGGGATAGGGTTATGAACATGAGAGTTTAAACCAATAGCCTGAATTGTGTAGCTCGCTCTATCCTATAGGCAGCCACAGGCTATATGGGTCCAGCTTCCTCTGCTGGAAGGGCCCTAGTACGTGTTAACTACATGAATTAAGGAAAGTCTAAAGACACCAAATCAATATCCATCCAAAATATAATATATATCCAGACACATGGTCATATAGACCCCCACATCGAGAAACGTGGTTTTCAGTATTGGTCCCCACGACTACACCTTCACGGTTATCTACACAATTCCCTTTAAGCCTAAATTATAAATAGTTTGCACATAAACCCAACCATTAAGAAAGAAGCCTTTATTAAGGTATTTTTCAACATGGTATCGTCATGGAAATATGATTGCAAGCTAATTCAATTATGACAAACAAGTCCATATAACCATTAGACTCCCAAGTTCCATTAAAATATAAAACCATGGCCACCAAGGGCATTCCAAAATCATTGTCATCTATTTATCCTTAATGCAGTGTAATATTTCCATAGGACAAGTTAAACTATATGAATGTTCATATTTAAAACCAAGATTTTAATGTTGGTTGAGGTTAATACCATTATCAAATAAAAATTTCAATATTTTGGGGAAACCCATGTCTCCTATTTCAATCAATATCATAATGCACTAATTCAGTTACAAAAACCATCAATTAAGGCAAGAATAATCCATTTAAAATAATGAAAAAACAATTCAAGTAATAACAACCAAAACTCCTCAATCCAATTTCAAACCCATGAATTAAAACATATGTATATGGATTAAATAAATTCCACAATGTAAAATTCGAGTTAAGGAATGAGAAACATGCCTGAAATATAGAAGAAATTGAAGAGAAATCAAAGTTTGGAGCTTGAATGATGAATTCCCTGTAAAACCCTTGAGTTTTCTTGGTTTGGGAGTTAAAGAAGAGAATAGTAGTGTTTGATCCTTTAAAACTAAAATAAAATGGTCAATTTGATGTTATATGGCCGCCCAAGGGGTAAAAGGATCAAAATCCCCTCACCCCAAGTGAAAAAAACAAAAACTGAATGAAAAATACATAGCACCGTGGTACGCTTCTAGAAAAAAGTTTAGCCTCCATGCCATTACCTTATCACGGAGGCTGAGTAGCATGGCACACCACTATCATGGAGGCTAACTATTTTGGGTCCTAAAATGGCCCCAAACCCCTTTAAGAAATTCCAAGACTTTCCCAAAACACCCTTTTAGCACCCCTAATCACAACTTATGTCAAAAATTGACATTACATATGTAGGAGGGTCTACAATAAATTCGTTGAAATTTTATGGTCTTACAATAAATCACATAACTTACGCGTGCTTTGGCATAGTCTAAGACACAATGAGTTGCTCAGAATGATATCATGAGCCAAACTATTGATAAACTAAAGGAATAAGTTCTTAACCTGGATCACTGTTAATATTATTCTCCATATTCCTCAATACTATAAAGTAGAAAAGATTAAGAGTGATGGGGAGTTTGTGGCATCTAACCTTAGAATTGTTTCACTTTTGACACTTTTTGGATAATTTTTAACGTTAGTTTATCTTTTAATTTGTTCTTTGTTTGATATATTTATATGTTTTGAAGATTTAAAAGATATCTAGTGTATTTTATCTCTATAAAACAGTTTTGGTAGTAATTAGTGTTGCGTTAGGGTTATATTATGGATTGTATTTTTATTTGGCAGGTGGAATGCATAAAATGCAGATTTTTGCATCCCAAAATTATGAAAAAAGCAACGGACATAGTCACATTTATCCATAGCTTTTCTAGATTTTTTTTTTACATTTTGTCCCAAAAGGCAATGTCGTCTATCTTTTGTTGTTCATATGAAGAACAACGACACAGTCAATGTCTCTTTTCTTGAAAAAAAATTTATAATTTTATTTTATAAAATTGGTGCTGTCCATCATTCCATAGTTACACTATTCATTGCTTTTGAAAAAGTGTCGCGACACCTTACCATGAAAGTGATACCATCACTTTTCATTTTTTTTTGGCAAAAAATTTGATGGAAAATGTCGCTTTTGGCCATTATTTTCAACATCTTTTTAGCAGTGAGAGTGTTTAGTAGATAATTATTATTAGTGAAGATAATCAATGTGTTTGTGATGAATACTACAAAATTTCATATCAAAGATTAAATCCTTCAAGTTCAAGTTCTAGCTTTAAAATCCTTGAATTTATTTTTGAATGGAAGAATTGAAGGATTCACAAAAATTATAAAACTCATTACATTAACATAATATAATATAAATGCTTTTATATTTTCAGTATTAATTATTTTCTCAATACAAATTTTGTCTTTCCCATTGAAACGATCTCTACCTTTTATCTCATATTTTTTAATAATCGGAGTTTTAGAAATATCAAAATGGATTTAATAAAGTTCCACTCCAAATCAACTTCCTCTAGGGCTGCTGATTCCAAGTTCTTTGTTAATGTGGAATGCATCACTAGTATTCACCTTTGGAAAACCTTGGACCAGTTACAAGGACAAAAACACACATGTTGGAACAACAATAACTCTAAGTGGTATCTATATTAACTCTTATTTTTGAATCTCTATCATTGAAAGGAGAAAGATCCACTATCAATGGGCCAGAGAAAGGAAGTAACATTGCTGAAAGGATTAAAAAGACTATATATATACTGGACATCTCTGGTTCTAAGAACTATGCCACGAAGGAAGATGATGATACTTCATATGATGATTTCTCTCCACTTACACTATGTAATATGATCCAGTCAATTATCAATTTGTGTGAAAATTTATGCTATTTTGATCATCCACAAGAATCATGCAAGCAATGGCAAAAAATATAGGAGCAAAAAGAAAATTAATAAAGATAATTAAAGGCTTGACCGAGTAGAGGGTACCAGTAATATGGACTGGGTATGACTCGTATGACCGAGTCATATAATGTTCAGTGCAGTGATAATTGTTCACTAGCCTGCTTACGAGTCCTTGTAATGAGTTATATAGGCAAGGTAAGACTCAATACCAACAGTCGTAAGCAGTCCAGAAATGACGCTATTATATATGATATTTACCTAGGTCCTTACGACTACTATGTACGAGTTGTATAGTATAGATACAACTCATTTAGGCAAGTCGTATCTATAAAACAATCTACACTTAGTGAGACTTCTATATTGCCGGTGGGTATAAGTCTTATTATGATTCGTTTCTTGTGGGTAGGAGTCGTAAGAGGTTTCGTATACACTACAACATAGAAGTTCAACTTTAGAGTAGACTAAAATTTAAATTTACCAATCTACCCTCAACTTTATCCAGCAATATCACAAAAATTTAGTAACAACAACACACAATATCAACACCCAAAATCAAGTTTTCCCCCAATTTCTATATTCAACTCAAAATCTAAGACTGGGGTACCAAAATACATCAACGAAGTAATTTTAACTCGAATCAAGTTTACACTATCAAACATTATCATTTTTGACAGCACCCAAACGCACACGCAAGTGTACGTGGTCTACTAAGTAATATAGTGTCCTTCAAGAAAGCCGAGTATCAATCCCACAAGGAATTGATCTAACAATGATTTGATTCTAGTTTATCATTTAAGATTAATTTGATGCAAAGGTAACCAACAAGAATTTTGAATATTGTAAATTACAAGTAAAGTAAACAATGCGTAAATTAAAGTATTGAAACAATCAATGGAGTAAAGCCTAGGGTTAAAGCACTTTGAACAATCATACTATGTTATTGAACTTCATTCGTTAACCTTCTTATCTTTGTTATTGATTCATAGGGTTAATTCCAGGATCATGGTCTCCCGACCTCTAACTGTTTACCTAATTTGGACATTAAACTACATAGTTAAGAGGGGATGAAATAATCCAATTAAGTTATTTAAAGCTATCATCCTATACATGAATCAAGTAAGACATCTAAGTACATCCCTGTCCTAGACACTAATTTGAATTCCTTTTTATATAAGAGAATAAAAACCCTACTTATTTTATTCGCATGTTCTATCTCCCTATTCCCTCTCTCGAGATCACAAGGTTTACAATTGATGTATTTCAAGGGTGTTCAAGCCTCAAAATAATTAAATAGAGAATAAACAAACAACCAATAATGATAAACAAACTTTAATGAAATTAATACAAAATAATAATACTGATGTTCTTGGCTTTAACCTCGGAAAGAGGGTGTTTAGCCACGCATAGTCATAAATGTAATCACAAGATTGTAATTAACGACTAAGGACATGAAAGAACTAAATTAAAATAATAAAAACCTAAAACAAGTTGCAGTAGCCTCACAATTTGTTCCAAAATGTAACAATGATCCAAAGATTCCTCGATTCTCCCCTAAAGTGTGTAACTTGTGTGTATGCATATTAAAATATTCCTAATCCCTATAGGCTTAAAATATATCATATGATTTTAAGCAACAAAAATAATGTACTGAACTGAAGCATGCAACGTGTGCATGGGAGCACCAAAATACAGCATGAGTCCCGCCCTTTGCTGCACCGATATATAGCACGCGTCGCGACCCTTTATGCGCCAAAATATAGCACGCATAGCTGGCTATTCGCCTGATTCTATTGGAATTTGCAGTCACAATATTTTATAAGGAAAATCAGTATTCTATGGAGCCTACATCACGTGGTAATCACGGGCAGCCACTGGAAAATGCATCCAAACATTTGGTTAAGTGTTTTAGTGTCGTTCCTTCCATTCATGCCTTTGGTTTTGTTTTCCCTTTGATTTTCAGATCGTTTAACATCCATTTTCACCGTAATTAACTCAACAAGAATGCTACAACATTAAATACCATATATTAGAGCTCAATACAACGAGATGTCAAGAATAACAAGCTATAAACTCAAGAAAGTACTAGTTTCGACCAATTTATACTTAAACGTATTGTTGACTCATGGCTCATTCTAATCAAACGGTGCACATGTTATACAATTTTTCCCATATAATATTACACATTAAAACCATAAGGAACTCATTTACACTCTAAATTCCATCGAAACCAACTAGACACACACCTAGCTCAAGCTAGTAACACTAGTTTTCTCGATTAAACTCTAAATGACTCAGTTCGGTGCAAACTTGTTTGGAAAATACTTTAAACATTGTAATCACATCCTTTGACACTTAAATGCTTATTTATATAAATATAAACACGTTAAACATACGAACTTCTCTCAAAACATGATTAAATAAGCTAGAATCGTAACACTAAAGTGTATAAATACACCCAACATCACTACCCCACACTTAAAGTCTTGTTCATTCTCGAACAAACCTTTATTATACACATTATAAGCTGAGGATATTTGACATTACTACCACTATAATGACACTTAAGATAGTACTACAATGACTACATAGAATGCAAGTTTCTACACTAAGCATGTTATATACACAATTGATAGCGCATGAACACTACTTCGAAATATCCTAGCCTCAAGAATTGAATCACCTAAGTGGAAAACTCATGATTATCATTCAATCAAGGACATCATACAAATCACCCACATTCATCAAAATTTTTTCCCTCATAACAAGAGAGTTACTCATAATCACTCACAATAATGAAATTTATCACAATGGGTAACATAATTAAATTTTTCTCCCTCTCATAATGAATTCACAAGTTAAACATAATGAACCATATGATTGCCCTTAGTCATAATCAAATTGCACTTATTTTTCAACTCCTTACTTAATTAATTTTTTTATAAAAGTGCCTAGGAGCTTTGGATCAAATCAAGGTCTATCAAAGAAAGGATTAGGTTACTTATGAGTCTTCCAAAGAAAAAGCTAAAGGCTCAATGGGGATAACTAGGATTAAGCAAAAAGAAAGGTAAAAAAAGGTCTAAAATAAGGCTAATAAAGAAATGCCTATATTATCTCCTAAACCCGCATTCTTTACCTTGCTATGCACACACACTGGGCAAGTTTTAGACAACACATGCAACAAAGAATATACAACACCTCACACGCACATGGCATATGCTCAACTCACATAGGGCCATCATAGACTCTTAACTAAATAATAACATGAATTCAATTTTAAGCCAACAAGTACAAGAGTCACAAACATGAGCCTAAGAGTCTCAACAATAGTAATTCACATAATTAACATACTTTTACCAAATAAAACACTTGCACTATGTAATAAAAAATAACACCAACGTGAATATCTCACTTATTCCTAACCTATAATTTTTGACATTAAGACCAAAATTGGGAATTTCCCCACTTCACACTTAAAAATCTACTTTATCTCTAAAGTGAACTTAAAAATAAGAGATAGAAATACTCTCTAAGACCTATAGGCCTCGCTAGTAGCATCTTTAAATATCAATAAGGATGAGGACCCAACCTCAGTCTTTGCCATGCTCCTTAGCTTAGGTTTCTCGTACTCAGACTTCCCATTAATCTGCTACTCAATTAAAACAAAACCTACATGAAGTATAAAACTAAAGATTTAAAATAAAATATATCTACGTAACTTGGGTTTCCTCCCAAGCAGTGCCTGATTTAGTGTCACGGAATGACTCAACTATGACTTAGTCATTCTCTTTTCTAATCTTTCTCATGCTTGGTCTCTATCTTCTTATTCTTTTCACCCTTTTTGGGTGTGAATTCTCAAGGGTACCTGATTTTTCAGCTTAAGCCTTTTCACGCTCATCGATTTCTATCATGTTAGGTTGCGGTATTAGAGACTTGGGTTGCTCAATGAGGGTGTCTGAAGAGGCCCTTGATGGATTAACCACACCACACTCATACCCTTTAATTATAGAAATTATGCATAAGTCTTTATAGTGGGATAGTGTGTTGAGTGATTTATAATCTTTAAGAACTGCCTCTTCATCCTCCAACCTCATTTTAAGTGTACCCTTTCTTACATGAATCAAAGCTCCTCCCATTGTTTAGAGTAGATACCCCAAGATGATTGGTACCTGTTCGTCTGCCTGAAAATCTAGAACAATAAAGTCAGTAGGAATAACAAATTTACCAACCTTTATGAGGGCATCTTTTATGATTCCGGTGAGATGGGCTATGCTCTCATTTACTAATTGCAATACTAAAAAGCTTGGTCTAGGCTTCCCCAAGTTTAAATTATTGAACAAGAAGAGGGGCATCAAGTTGAAACTTGCCCCTAAGTCACTCTGTGCGTGGACCACCTCACTATTCCTAATCTGAATAGGGAGAGTGAACTTCCCAGGATCCTTAAGCTTCTTGGGTAAGTTTTGTGTCATTGCAGCGCTACACTTTTCAGAGAGCACTATCATTTCAATTTCCTGCAGGTTTACCTTATTTGCAACCATATCCCTCAGGTACTTTACATATTTTGGCATACCCTTCAAAATATCTATAAAAGAAAGGTTAATGTGAAACTCTCTAAACGTGTCAAAGAACTTCTTGAAACAAGCATCCTCCTTCGCCTTTATATGCTTTTGTGGGAAAAGTAGTTATGGGATCTTCATCACTTCTTCAGTACCTTTTTCTTTTGAGTACTCAGACTTTTTCACTTTTTAGCAACTTTTTCATTTACCTGCTTGGGCACCACATCTATATTTACCTTCTCAGTTGCCTTTAGAGGGTCTCCATGAAGCTCCTTACCATTCCTCAAGGTAATTCCCATAACTTGTTTTGGATTTTTTATATCTGCTAGCAAACTACCTTGAGGCCTGTATTCAGTGCCTGTTGTAACTGCCTCAACTGCAACTCTAAGCTTTTCTGTGCCGCTTGCTGGTTCTTTACACCAGCTGTCAACTGTGTTTGATTAGATAGAACCTGCTTTATTATCTCTTCCAAGTTATTAGTTGACTGATTTGGTTGAGCCTGTTGTTACTGAAAATGTTATGGTTGTTGGGCATTCCACGACTGATTTAGTGATTGAGATTGCCACTTTATGTTGTAGGCATTACTGTTATTACGCCTCTAAACATTGCCTACATACATCACAGATTCCTTATTTGATGCACACATAGTAGCTGTATGACCACTGTTGCGGCAGACCTTATACCAACAATTAGTTTGCTTAATTGCATTAACTACTGTTGTAGGCTGTGGAGCTCCCAATTTCAAGCTGCTGAACTGAGTGTTTATCAAATTTTGCATTGCCATAACCTGAGCTAATAAAGTGGTGTATTGGTCTACCTCCAACAAACTTGCAACTTTTTTGGTGGCACTCCAAGAAGCACCATGCCACTCTGGATTTCCTTGTACGATGTGGTTCAATAAGGTGTGCAGCTCATCATAAGTCATCTCAAGAGCTTGACCACCTACATCTGAATTTAGCAATATTTTTGGATTGTGGTCAAGAGCCTCTACAAAAGTATGAGCAAGTACCCCATTGGACTGTTGATGGTGTGGACAGTCCCGAAGATATTCTTTGAAGTGCTTCTAAGTATTATAAAGATTCTTATCTGGCTTCTATTTGAAGCACACTATCTCACTACAAAGTCTCACAGTTTTGCCAGAGAGAAAGAATCGAATAAGTAATTTTTTGGCCATGTCATCCTATGATGTCATTAAATTTGCCAGTTCTGTATTCAACCACTTTTTTGCTTCCCCAATTAGTGAAAAGGGGAACAACATTATCCTTACAAAGTCTGCATTTACACCTTTAGGAATGTATGTGTCACTGATTTCTAGAAAATTTTGAAAGTGGACCTGCGGATCTTTATGTAAAAGCCCTGTGAACTGTCCACTACTAATCAGAAGACGTACCATATTCTTTTTAAGTTCAAAATTACCTCCAGCTGTTGGCTTCTGAAATGGGGAGGTCAAATTGGTTGGAAGTGGGATTACCACTTCTCTGACTATCCTGCGGGCTGCTTGTTCATCAGGCATGATGGAAAGATTCTCTTGGTCTTCTTGGATCATTTGGGGGCAAAGAATTATTTCTCTCCCCTTTGATGAAAGTGTTGCTCAGGCTCAGGGCTGGGTTGAACCAACTCCCGATCCCTTGCCAGCTTTCTACTTTAAAAACCTATTTCCTGAAAATACGAAACCAAGACCAAGTGTAAAAACACCAAATAAATCTAAAAGTAAAACTAAAATAAATACTTGCAAAATTACACATACCCGACAACAACACAAAAAATGTGACAGTGCCTAAGAGCACACACAAGTGTACATGGTCTACTAAGTAATATAGTGGCTTTCAAGAAAGCCGGGTATCAATCCTGCAGGGAATTAATCTAACAGTGATTCAATTCTAGTTTAACTCTTAAGATTAATTTGATGCAAAGGTAACCAACAAGAATTTTGAATATTGTAAATTGTATGTAAAGTAAACAATGCATAAATTAAAGTCTTGAAACAAACAATGGAGTAAAGCCTAGGGTTAAATATCTTTGAACAATCATACTATGTTATTGAACTTCATTCGTTAACTTGCTTATCTTGGCAGTTGATTCTTAGGGTTAATTGCATGATCATGGTCTCCCGACCTCTAACCGTTTACCTTATTTGGACACTACAAGTACATCATTGAGCGGGGATGAAATAATCCAATTAAGTTATTTAAAGCTATCATCCTATGCATGAATCAAGTATGGTATCTAAGTACATCCCTGTCCTAGATACTAATTTGAATTCCTTATTTTATGAAAGAATACAAACCCTACTTTGTTTATTCCCATATTCTATCTCCCTATTCTCTCTTCAGAGATCACAAGGTTGACAATTGATGTATTCTAAGGGTGATCAAGCCTTAAAATAATCAAATCAAGAATAAACAAACAACCAATAATGATAAGCAAAATTTAACAAAATTAATCCAAAATAATAATACTCATGTTCTTGGTTTTAACCCCGAAAAGAGGGAATTTATCCGCACATAGTCATAATCATAATCACAAAACTGTAATTAACAACTAAGGACATGAATGAACTAAATTAAGATAATAAAAACCTAAAATAAGTTGCAGCAACCTCCCAATTCATTCCAAGATGTAACAATGATCCAAAGATTTCTCGATTCTCCCCGAAAGTATGTAACGTGTGTGTATATATATTAAAAAAATCCTAATCCCTGTAGGATTAAAATATATCACATGATTTTAAGCACCAAAAATAGTGTACTAAACTAAAGCATGCAACGCGTGCATGGGAGCACCGAAATACAACATGCGTCGCGCCCTTTGCTGCATCGATATATAGCACGCAACGCGGGATATTCGCCTAATGCCATTAAAATTTGCACTCACAATATTTTATAAGGAAAAGAAGAATGATTTGGAGCCTACGTCACATGATAATCGCTGGCATCCATTGGAAAATGCATCTAAATATTTGGTTATGTGTTTTAGCATCATTCCTTTTATCCATGCCTTTTGTGTTGTTTTCCTTTTAATTTACAGTTTATTTAGCATCCATTTTCACCATAATTAACTAAATATACATCATAACATCAAACACCATGGATTTGAGCTCAATACAATGAGACATCAAGAATAACAAGCTATAAATTCAAGTAAAGTACTAGTCTCGAGCAATTTATACTTAAACTTATTGTTGACTCTTGGCTAATTCAAATTGAATGGTGCACACATTATACATGTTTTCCTACATAATATTACTCATTCAAACCATAAAGAACTCATTTAAACACTAGAATCCATTGAAACCAACTAGACGCACTCCTAGCTCAAGGTAGTAACACTAGTTTTCTCGATTAAACTTTAAATGACTCAATTAATTGCAAACTTGTTTGGAAAACACTTTGAAAATTATAATCACATACTTTGACACTTAGATGATTATTCATATCAATATCAACATGTTAAGCACACGAACTGGTCTCAAAACAAGGCGAAGTAAGCTAGAATTGTAATGCTGAAGTGTATAAATACACCCAACATCAATTTTCAACTCGAAAAATAGAGCAATTTAGATTCAAACACTTACTTGAATGAGTGAGAGCTTAGGGTGCTATAATTTTTCAAAACTCTTCCTAAATTCTTGCTGAAATTTGTGCAAGGCAAAGAATTCATGTAAGTTAATATCAGATTCAAAATGTTTTCGTGCTTTTGGAGTTTAAAAATCGATCAAAGATGCAGGTATTTTGGTTTAAGAGTTGTTTTGAATCTCGGGTACCCATATCAGGTGCCCTATTTCTTTTTAAATCAAGTTTGCTGGATTGGGTTGACCTATGACCCCGACCTAGTAAGCTTAGGTACAACTCATGTGTACGACTCGTACCCAGGCTTACGAGTCATTTTTTCAACTCGTATAGACCTGGAACATTACTTGGATTCTAGAGTGGATACGACTTAATGTGACGAGTCTTATATTAGGGTACGACTCATTCTAAGATTTGTAAAGACTTCAAAAACTTTTACCTGATTCAGAATTTTCTCCCAGGTCCTTACGACTCCTTCTTACGAGTCACACCATGAATATACAACTCATAAAGTGTCCGTATGACCAAACCTCTTAAACTTTTCTGGATATTTTCTTCAATCTATAGTCCTGTACACTGAACAAACATATTATACTATAAAAAAGTATGTACAAAAAGATGGGTTGCCTCCCACGCAACGCTTGATTTAACGCCATGACACGACGTGGCTAAGTTGGGTACTTAGATTTCACCAACTTACCTAATGGGTTGCCTCCCATGCAATGCTTGATTTAACATCACGGAACGACACAATTACCTTGGTTACTTATCCTTCACCATGGTCGACCTCAAAAATCCCATTTATTTCCTTAGTGTTACCCATATAATGCTTGACTCTTTTCTTATTCACTTTGAATGGGGCTTCACCATTCCACTTCAATTCCAACGCACCATATGGAAATACTCTTAGTATAGAAAAGGGGCCATACCATCTAGACTTCAACTTACCTAGAATCAAGTGAAGCCTTGAATTGTAGAGCAATACTTGGTCGTCTTTTTTGAAGATTCTTTTCTAAATTTTGTGATCATTATACAACTTCATCTTTTACTTATAAAGTGCAGAACTTTTATATGCCTAGAGTCGGAATTCATCCAACTCATTCATACTATTCATCCTTGACTTGGATGTATCTTGCCACTTAATATTCAGCTTCTTCAAAGCCTACAGTGCATTATGTTAAAGTTCAATTGGCAAGTGACAAGCCTTACCATACACCAACTGATAAGGAGAAGCTCTAATTGGGGTCTTAAACTTATTTGGTAAGACCATAATGCATCATCTAAATTTTGTGTCCAATCAGTTCTATTGGCATTTACTTTCTTTGCCAAGATGGACTTAATTTCTCTATTGGACACCTCAATATGTCCACTAGTCTGTAGAAGATAAGGTGCTACCACCTTGTGTTTCACTCTAGGTTATTTAATTCATTGAACCTTATTTCTTATGGGGCAGTTATGTACTAATAGCTATGTTTTTAAAAATCATTATTTTGATTATTTTTTATAGTATTTAGAGTGTAATTCCAGGTTTGTCCCCTTACCTTGACTTAGCTTATTTATCTTGCCTTTTATTATATTTATATTATGATTTATCTTAGTTGATTGGTATGCCTACTGAGAACCTGTGACTTTGGTACTCATACATACTTCTGTACCTTTTTCATGCAGATTCGAGCACTAGTTGGCATCGTTGTCATCAAGATTTTTTTTAGTCAAATTTTTTTGACAGAGTGAGCTCTTGGAGCCAGAGTTAACCTTTTCTCCTTCTTCTATTTTTGATTGTCCTTCTATTTGTGAGACTATTGTATATTTACTTGATAGTACTTGTATTCTTTTGGATTAAAGGCTCTAGTTCCGATATTACTAGGCCATTGGATGTTATTGTTTCTTTTAATATCTCTTCTATTTATTATTATTCCATGTTTTGTGGCTTGTAACTTATTTACTTGCACTTTTCCAGCATTTAGGCCATTTTTCACCAATTGGCCTGTTACTAGTAGTTTTCCGCTACAGTTTGGCTTAGCTACTGGTGGAGTAAAGTAAGTGCCAATATATTTCAAAAATTAGGTTGTGACAAATTTGTATCAGAGTGCTAGGTTCATCAGTATTATTAGTACAAGAAGAAGTGTCTAGTAGAGTCTTGTGGATCAGAGCGATAATGTTCTCTTCTTATCTTTGGGATGATATAGGAGATTCATAGGGGATCTTCACTTTCTTCAATCAGGTCGTGCTAAGAGATTAAGTTAGTTTCATTTTTTTGTAGATATGTAGGATGCGTGCTACTGCTACTAGAGATGAGGACCCTGAGTCTGTGACTAGGGATCCTAATAGAGTATATGGATGACATAGAGTTCAAGGAAAATAAGAGATACAGCCCAAGATAGAGACCAAGATAGGGATCCTTCACCATACCCTTTCCCTGCTCCCGTATTAGTGATTTCTCCACCTTAGCCAGTGGGGGGCTAGAGGTAACCCAGCTCCACCATGGTTTATTTTGTCATCACTACTCAGGGATATATTGGTTCAACTTTTGGTATTAGTTAGTGGTTCACCGTTTGTAGACTAGAGTGGTACTAAGGTAGGAACACAACCTATAGCTATGGATCCCAGAGTTGAGATTTCTTTTGAACCTATAGTTGCTCAGTCGGTAGTCGCCTAACCTGTTATGTCAGTTGATGAGCAGAAGGTGTTGGGTAGATTCTTGAGATTAACTTTGCCTAGGTTTTTCTGGGGCATAGGTCGAGGATGCTTATGAGTTCTGGTTTCTTGCTATGATAGGCTTTATAATTTGGGCCTAGTTGAGACTCGTGGTTTGGACTACACTACTTTTTAGTTGTATTTAGTAGCTCGACATTGGGGGAGAGGTTATCTTAATTCTAGACTAGCTGGATCTCTCTCATTGATGTTGCTTCAGTTATTTGAGGTTTTCTTAGAGAAGTATATGCCTTGTAGCCTTAGAGATTGTTTGAGGAACTAGTTCTCGAGATTGGAGCAGGGCGCTATACTATTGTGGAGTATGAGACTTTATTCCATTAGTTGGCTAGGCATGCTACGTCTACCTTACTGACCAAGTATGAGTGAGTTCGGTGTTCAGTTTAGGGATTGAGAATTGGTCTCTACATGGCTACGGAGAGTTTGGTTACTTCTAATAAGTCTTTTATAGAGGTTTCTGATCATGCTCAGATTATGGAGGATATGCATTGAAAGTCCTAAAGGGGTAGCAACAAGAGGCCACGATATCATGGCAATTTTAGTGTATTCGGGGTGGATCATACTTCAGAGGTAGTGTGATACTAGCATAGATCCTTCAAAACCATTTAGTCATAGTAGAGAAGAAGAGATTAAAGATCTTCTAACCATGTATCAAAAAAGAGGCTTTAGAGGAACTTGAAGGGTATAAAAGGATATATGAAAGGTGAATTGATATGAAGAAGGGGAAGAGATGGGGCTATATGTGCAAATAGCCACTTCTTAAATTAAAAGATTCACAAAAGATAAGACAACAAAACAAAGCTCTTGTTTCATTAAGGGCATAGTTGTAAAAACAAATTATCATTTTATTTCCTTAGTATGAATAAGACATTTCTTTATTTTACATTGGAGTTGTGATGAATATTGATTGAGATTTATGGTTTCTTCTTAGTGAGTAATTAATGAGTACTTAGTCTTGGTGAACTCTTGAAATTGTTGGTGAACTTATTTGTTTGATTAATCAGAGGTAATTCATTTGTGGTTATTTTGATTTTCCTTTGATTTGTTGAGTGTGATTGACTTTTAGTTATTGAAATCAATTGGGAGGTGAGGGTTTTATCCATTTGTTGCCTAAAATTCAAGAGTTTGAGTATTAACCCATATATTATTTTCTTTCTTATTTTCCCTCTTTTCATCGATTCTTATCATTTTGGTATCAAGAGCCTAGGTTTAGGTTTGTTTTCACAAATCTAAACTTGAGATTTTGATCTCTTCAAAAATCCATAAAAAAAAAATTAAAAAATCCCAAAAAGAAGTTCATTTTTTTTAATTTGTTGTTTTTGACACTAGATCCTTATTCTCTAGTGTTATTTGAGTCAAAGTTCGAAAATTTAATCTAATTTTGAGTTGTTGAGAAGATTCTACCATTGATGGAGTTTGAAGGTTTGAAACTTGAAAAATAGATTTTAAAGATTAGAGATGATTCGAGGTAAAAAAATTATTGGGTTTTCTTCTCTATCTTGACGACAAACTACTCCTAAAATTTGGGACAATTCCGTGAATGATTGAAGAAATAAATTTTGGTGTTCTTGAAGTTAATCATGTGATTCTTAAGAGAGAAGGAGTAAAAAAGAGCATTTGATCCAAAAAGAAAAAAAGGGAAAGTGTTAAAGGTGTTAGTGGGCCACATGTGGAAATTTGAAAAAAAAATTAAATTCCACCTCAGCTGCCATGTTATCTGCTGACCCAATCAACCTGCCACATCAGTGCCATATGGGCACCTCACAGCAGGGGACCAGACCAATAGCCGCATCAGAAACAGACAAACAAAAACTCAACGCCTGTACAACACGTGGGTTTCAATTTCAAAGAGCAATTTTGCTCAGTTTTAAACACTTAGTCATTTTTTGGGTCACAAGTCTTGGGACCCCACCCCCCTAATAAGTGTCCAAATTCTGTGGTTCTT
This sequence comes from Capsicum annuum, assembly GCF_002878395.1. Lineage (NCBI taxonomy): Eukaryota > Viridiplantae > Streptophyta > Magnoliopsida > Solanales > Solanaceae > Capsicum > Capsicum annuum. The sequence goes on from NW_025890893.1 coordinate 117,943, forward strand.
TTTCTACCCGATCTTTCTTTGATTTCTAAACTATTTTGCAAGTAATTAACATAATTAATTACTTTATAACTAGTTTTAAATCATCTAATTATTTCTTTTATTCATCAAATTAAGAAAGATAAGTAAGTTTTCTACTTCTGTTAGTTATTTTTCAGTCCAATCTTTTTCGTGCTTCTTTTTTTTCAACTTTTCTGATCTTAATTCATTGATAAAATTCTTGATTTAAACCCTTTAGCCTTCAACCGAGATGTCTTTCTTTCAAGAGTCACAAGAATCCACTCCACCACAAAGGATAGGTGATCTTGAGTTGATTGAGCCAAGCTAGTTCAATAATAATTTTGAGACGAATCTTTATGAGGTGAGTTGAGAGTTTACATACAAGTGAAATAAGCCTTTTTATACTAATATTGTTTGTTAAGTTTTGTACGTACCATGTCAAATGCAAGTCCAAGTGGAGAGGCTCTAATAACATCTTGGAGGCCATTACCCACCTCACCAAACAAGTTGCAGAAATGAATGAATGATTAAGACATATGGAGTAAAGGTTGGTAAAGGAGGAGAGAGAAAAATCAATTCAAATAGAATATTATGGAGTACGGAGAGCGTCAGTGTAATTCACTACTATTACTCTGGGGAAAGCTCACAAATTATGTTACCCTCAACCAAATCAAACCTAAAACTTCCAACAACTTACCTTCAAAACTAACAACACTTTAAATTTTCCATGGCAACCTGCACTATATCCCCAACCACAACCCTATTCTTCACTAAAAGAGAACTGATCTTCTGTGGACAAATAAATTCGATACCAAAATCTACTCTAAAACATATCTAATGCATCCTTACATGGTTCCCATACATAACCCCCACAAAATTCACCACAAATTCCATACCAAGACTACCAATACCAAAATCCACTCTATGATGAAATGAATGATGAGTTTAATAATAATGAATTTTGGATCATGGGGGTATAGTTAGTTATGGAGTACCAAATAAAGGAGTACGATCTCAAAAATTAAAGTGGGACCAAGCACAAAGAGTTAAGAATATAGGAATAGAGGAGATATAATAGGAAATAGAGGAGATAGGATATGATATAAAGGTAATAGAATGGGAAATAGAGAATGTAGGTTTTGGGAGAAGAATGATCAAGACCGAGGCGTAAGCACCATTAAGTTCACTCTTCCCAAGTTCAAAGAAAGTAGTGACCCCGATGAGTTCTTAGAATGGAAAATTAAAAGTGAGTAGATCTTTTTTACAAATAATATCTCATCGACGTTGAAGGTAAAGTATGCTCTCACATAATTTGAAGGCTATACATCCACTTGTGAGAGTCCAAGAGGCGTAAAAGAGAGAGTCATTACAACTATGAGTTACCTATGTGGCTAGAATTGATTAACTTACCTATGTGGCTGGAATTGATTATACTTATGAAGATGATATACTTGACCCCAAACTACAAATAAAAAGTTCTCATGAAGGAATATATGTTAAGGAGTGGTTCAAAAAGTATGGAGGAATATTACGATGAGTTTGAAAATAGGTGAATAAAGTCTAAACTTGAAGAAAGTTTAGAATGTACGGTGATTTAATTTGTTTGTGGGAATGATACTTTGAGACCTTTGAAGCTTAAATACTATGATATTCTTGAAGTCTTTCATGATGAATCAAATGTAGAAGAGGATTTGAAAGAAAAAAGATCCTTTAAGGCCAAGACTTCTTCCACTTCCACATGGGACAAGAATAAAGGTAATTGGAAGGCAACATCTTCTAAAGGGAAATATAAGGGTTTTGGCTAAGATACTTAAGTCAAGCTTGATTACAAGTCCAAGGCAAGTTACAAGACATAAGGAGGTAACTATATAAAAACTAAATTTCCTTGATCTCCTACCATTCAATGCTTTTAATGTTAAGAAAGAGGGCATGTTTCTAGTGAGTATTCCAATAGAAGATTGATTGTTGCACTCTGGGATGGGAGTAAAATGGAGGATGCATAAGAGGGTGATGAAAAAAGTGAGAAGTAGAGAAATACAAGTGAGAAAGAGGGAGATGATTTGGGGGATAAGGAATAAAGGTTGGAGGAGAGGGTGCATTTTTATTGTTTCCTTGAGAAAAAAGACCCTTGCTTAATGATGATGAATAATTGAGGGTGAATAACAATATGTCTTATGTTTTGAGAAATATTATGGGAGCCTTTTCCAAAGAAGAACTTGATAAAATAGAGAATTTACTTCATGCTAGGTGCAAAATTCAAAATAAGATATCTTCTTTGATTATTGATAGTGGGAGTTGCACCAATTTGGTGAGTAGTTCTTTGGTGAAGAATACATAAATACCAATAAGAAAGCATTCCAATCCTTACAAATTATAATATCTCAATGAGAGTGGTGAGATGAAATTCCTCAAATAAGTAAGTACTCAATTTAGTGTGGGCAAGTATAATAAAGTGTTGATTTGTGATATTATACATATGTTGGGTTGTCCTGTATTATTGGGAAAACCATGACAATTAGATAGAGATGTGGTACATCATGGAATGTCCAAAAAGTATACTTTTGTGATTAAGAGGAATAAATTTATGCTCGCACCTCTTACTCCCTACCAACTGAGTGAGGACTATTGGGCCATAAAATAGCTTTGGAAGGGGATAAGGGTGGAAGAGATAAAGGGTGAAGGTGTTAGTTCCACCATTGTAACAATGGAAGAAGGTGACTTACATAAGAACAAGAAGAACACGTGTTGGTAGATAAGACAAGAAAGTGTCTCAAGGACGAGGATGAGGAATGCTAGCTAGTGTAGCTTTCCAACACCAATCTTATGTTACATGCTAACTAAGATACTAGCACTTTGCCTAGTATTGTTTCTTCTCTTTTGCAGGATTATGTTGATCTACTTCTGGAGGAGATGCTCAAACAATTATGACTCTTGAGGGGTATTGAATGCCAAATTAATTTAGTATTGGGTTCATAAATTTCCAACAGACTGGCTTATATGAGCAATTCTGAAGAGACCAATGAACTACAAAGGAAAGTGGAGAGCTTCTTGAAAAGTGGTTTATAAAAGAAAGTATATGTCCTTGTGCCATATTTATCATTCTTGTTCCTAAAAATAATGTCACTTGGAGGATGTGCATTGATTATATAGTCATAAATAAAATTACCATCAAGTATAGGCATCTATTTCCTAGACTTAATGACATGTTGGGTGAATTGTGTGGCTTAAATGTCTTCTTAAAGATTGACCTTCAAAGTGGGTACCATCAAATTCACATGAAACTAGTTGATGAGTGGAAAACTACTTTAAAAACAAATTTTAGTTTGTATGAGTGGCTTGTGATGCCATTTTGGTTGACCAATGCTCCAAGTACTTTTATAAGGTTAATAAACCATGTTCTCAATGTGTTCATCAACAAGTTGGTGGTGATTTATTTTGATGAAATACTTGTATATAGTAAGACCATTAAGGAATATGTGACCCATTTAAAACAACTGTTTGACATCTTATTTTAAGAGAGACTCTTTGGAAATCTTAAAAAATATTTGTTTTATGTGGAGAAAGTTATTTTCTTGGGTTTTGTGGTTAGTTAAAATGGTGTAGAGGTTGATGAAGAAAAGGTGGAATTGATCGAATCTTGGCAACTCCTACCAATGCAACTGACGTAAGAAGTTTTCATAGTTTAACACACTTTTACCGACAATTGTGAAAGGTTTTAGTTCAATTGCTTTGCCTTTCCATTAATCAAATAGATCAAAAATGATGAACCTCTTGTATGGGGTGATAAACAAGAGAAGTCCTTTCAAGCCTTGAAATTCATGTTGAGTTCCTCACCTTTACTTCAACTACCCAACTTTAACATAGCTTTTGAGATTTAGTGTGATGCTTTAGGTGTTGGTATAGGTGGTATGTCGATGTAAGAAGGGCAGCCAATAGCTTTCTTTAGTGAAAATGTAAAGAGAGATACTCTTAGGTACTCAACTTATGTCAAGGTTATATGCACTTGTGTGGGTGTTGAATCATTGAAAACACTACTTATGGCACAAGGAACTCGTAATAAGGACCGATCATGATTCCTTGATACATCTGAAGGGGTAATCCAAGATGAACAAGATATATGCTAAATGACTTGAGTTCATTGCAATATTTCCATATGTGATCAACTACTAACAAGACAAAGAGAATGAGGTAGCGGATGCTCTATCAATAAGGTATGTTTTCATTAATGCTTTAGCTTCTAGGATGATGGGATTTGAAAGCTTGAAGGGATTATGTTCTATGGATCCCAACTTCAAAGAGGTTTTAAAAATCTTTCATCATGGGAAATAAGATGATAGATTTTAATTGGTTGATGGTTTCTTGTTCAAGGATGGGTGGGTTTGTGTACCCATGAGTTTATGAAGAGGGTTGTTCATTAGGAAGCTCATAATGGTGGTTTGATGGGGGTATTTGGAGTACCCAAGACACTTGATATTCTCATGGAATAATTCTATTGGCCCAAAATGAACCATGATATGGAGCAAATTTGTGGACAATTCCTATATTGAAAACAAGACAAATCCATGACTCGGCCTCAAGGTAAGTATACTCCTCTTCCTACTTCTAGTGGTCCATGAATAAATATTTCTATGGATTTTGTTTTGGGCCTTCCTAGAACTAAGAGCGGACATGATATCATATTTATGGTACTGGATTGATTTTCCAAAATTACTCATTTCATTCCATGCCACAAGTGTGATTATGCAGCTGATGTCGTATCTTTGTTTGCCATTAATGTTCTTAAATTACCTGGGATCCCTCAAACTATGGTGAGTGATAGGGATTCCAAGTTTCTTAGTCATTTAGGGTGTGAGTCCACTTTCACAAAAAAGGTTCTGACATTTCCGAAAAGGAAAGCTAAGTCCAAGAGGATATAGGCTTTTAAAAGTGCTTAAGCTGATCAATGATAATACCTATATGATTGACTTGCCATGTGCGTATAATATTTATAATATTTTCAATTTTGTGATCTTTCTCCTTTGAGTTATAGGTGAACCTTTTGATTCGAGGATGAATATTTTTCAAGAAGGTGTGAGTGAAACTAGTATGGATCCTTAAAAACCATGCACTCATAGTAGAGAAAAAAACTTTAAGATCTCTAAACTATGTTTGCAAGGAAAGAGTCTTTAAATAGACATGAAGTGTATCAAAGGAAGACATTCAGTGTATGGAAGGTAAATCTTTATTAAGAAGGGGAAAAGAAGGGGCTAAGTTTTCAAATAGCCACTTCTTAAATTCAGCAATTCATAAAAGAAAAGAGAACCAAACAGTGCAAATAGCCACTTCTTAAATTCAACAATTCACGAAAAAGAAGAGAACCAAACAAAGCCCTTATTTTATTAAGGGCATATTTTTAAAAATAAATTGTCATTTTATTTCCTTCATATAAATGAGGTGATATAGGAATGTAGCACTTACGATGCTTAAACTATGAGAATATGCATGTATTTAAGGCTATTTTGATAGATTTGATATGTTTTTGAGAGTATTTTGAAGAAAATTAGGTTGAGATACTAAATTTAAGAAGAACTATGAAAAGTGGAATTTTTAGCAACCTACTTAAGCATTTTCAGGCATATGTGGGACTTACCAGATGTAGTTTTGGGGTTAAAAGAGTGAGAAAAGAGAAAAGAACCCCTTAGGAATCATCTAGAAATCATTTGGAAGCCGTCCCAATGACTTCTGTCACAACTCGTAAGGTCTGGCTACAAGTCATGTCCTAAGTTATAGTCAAAAACCCATTTTCATCCTTTATTACCTAACTTATGACTTTCTGCTAACAATCCGTAAGAAGACCCTACGAGTCTTAGCTTGGACAGCTTCGACATAGCTTCGATAGTGCTTTAGTATTTTGCCCATAACTTTTCACCCCGTTATCATATTAAGGAAAAGTTAGTATCATTTGAAACATAATTCAATTGTCTATCTGTTGGTTGGCCTTAAGATAAAAAATTCTAAGTACACAAATAAAACACCTTAGTTACTGGACCTTAGGAAATTTTCTAGAATTTTGATCTCTGAACCCAATACAATTGATGGAAATGAGCCGTATGTTGGGTTACAAATGGTATGGTCCAGTCGTATGCTAACTAGTGTTGGTTGGTGAGATGGATTTTGGTTACTGGAATGGATACGACTTTGAGATACGAGTCATATTGGTGGTCACGGATCATTTGGTTCCCTAACTTGATCTTAGACTTGGTTACTTAGTTTGGATCTGAGTACGAGTGGCTCACCATGAATTGTTAGCTAAGATATGAGTTGTACCCAAGACTTGTATGGTATATAGTGTCAATCTTTCTTGGGTTAAATCTTTCAGGGGTACGAATGAAAAGTACAACTCATATACTTTGGATACAGCTAGGTTGGATGAGTCATATGCTGGACAGAGTTGGATCCAAAGATTGAGGCTAGGATATGAATGAAGGGTGCAACTTGTATTGGAGGTTACGACTCTTGTGGGTTAGTCGTACCCTTACAACGGGATTTTGGTGCAACTTAAGTGGGGGTATTCTGTATATTTCCCCACTTATCCTAATAAGGTCCCACGACTTCTAACCTACTTGGAAGGTTATTTACACTATTATTCCATTCATTAACACTTACAAACTCTTCTAAACACTATAATTCTCTCAAAAGCTTTTGGACAAGGAAGGCTAGAGTTTCAACTAGAGAATTGATTTGGGGCTTGTATTGGTGATATCTTCCCATCTTCATCTTGGTATAAGACATGTTCTCTTCCCTCATTGTTAGTTCTATCTAAAGACATAGTTTCTATGAATGTTTTCATGATTTCATTAATTGTATGATTTTGGTTTTCAAATATAAATTAGAGATTTTGATATTAAATGCTTCGTTATGGTTTTCCATGGTTTTAATTATGATTTTATATAATTAATGGTGGTTTTGGATAATTGGATTGCATGGAAATGGTTTAATGGTAATTGAAATTAGTTTTTGTCATATTATACCCCCAATGTATTTGACAAAATACTTATAAAGATATGTCCATTGCGTTGACTACTTTTAATAGAACTCTTTCTTGTTTTAAAACTTGGTAAAGGAATTATATATGGTTTAAATGGCTTGGACTGGTAAATGGTTAATGATTATGCTTGAGGGGTACATTGAATTCCCCAAGTGGTTTTATATGATAAATGTAAGGGCATTTGAAAGTCCCCTTAAACCTATATGTGGTTGGCTATGGATAATACTTGCAAGTAAGGATTGGTATGACTATACCAATATTGATGGCCTTGGTTAATAAATCAATAATGGTTTGGTTAATTGGAAATTAGTTTTAATTGGGCCACAATGGTGGAATATGTAACAAAGTCGTGGAAGGTAGAGGTCCTGGGGAGGCCAAAACTGAAAACTCATATTTGCCGATGTAAGGTTGGTTTTAGTGATCGTGTGTATGATGTCACACTATATTTTGTGGGATGTACTATTCATCCCAGGTTTTCTTCCCTGGTTGTGCAGCTACACGCACTAGGTCCCTTTCAGCTGAGGAAACTAAACCCATATAGCCCATGGGTGGTTTAGAACGGCAAAGCTACACAACCCAGGGAAAGATTTTAAAGGCATGCTAAGCCCAGTCAACTTTCCCGACATGGTTTTATATATGTATGGTTGTGTGCATATGGATGGTTTCACTTGGTTTTGTAAATAGCATTATTTTATCCTTATCTTATGATCATGCTATCATTCACCCGCTAACCCATCTATTGGCGGATGTATAACCATGCTATATAGGAACTGACTGTTCTACTCCTCCTACACAGTGATTGACTTGGGGACTACATTTGGATTGAAGTATTGATCTTCCATTTTTTTGGAAGGCCCCATTTCATGTTATGGATATTTCTAGACAATTAAATTTTATTTTGGATATCGATTTTGGCTATGGTTGGGCGCATATCCCAACATAATTTATTGCTCTTTTGGTTAGAGGGTTTGTAGTACTTCTCTGGGTTGGAATGGGCGGGATCGGTATTGGTGTCGGCCTTGGTAATGGAATAAGCTGAAGGGCTGACATCATTGGACATAATTTCTCACTGTTCCATTATAATCTATTTTGGGATTAATTATATTATATTTTGGAGCGTCTTTGGTTATAGCCTGGTTTTTAACGCTTGTTTTGGTATGGTTGGATTGTTGGTATGGGATGGTTGGCCTCGATTGGGTCTATGGTTATGAAATTATCCCAGAGTCTTCATGTGAGCTGTTACACTATCTTGTTACAATGCTTAAGATTCAGCTAACTCTGGGTAGGCGGCTAGAGGCTGGGTATCGGGGGTAGTCTCTAGTCTCGGTCAAATTTGGGATGCCCATTAGGACAAGGCCTTCGATCGGGTTGCGTCAACAAAGAGTTAAGCTTGATTAAAGTGACGATAGTCTTACTCTTCACAAGAACTTAATAGTTAAGGGATGTTTTCACTTGTCTATAAGCTAGGAGCTATTTTTGATCTTAATCTGCATCTAAAGTCACCAAAAAGCTTTAAAAATGTTGAAGTCTGGGAAGCTTACAAGTTATCAGATCACCTTATGACCTATAGCTTTACTCTTGATGATGGTAGTGACAAAAGCTAAGATGAAGAAGCTAAGTGAAAGCTCAATACGACTTGTAAAGAGTTACTACGATTCGTGGTGAAGAATCATAAGGACAACATAAGTGTGGATCCTTGCAAATGATCAATGGTATGCCTACGACTAGCAACATACAACTGGTAAGGAGAACTTATGAGTAGACCATACGAGTCGTAAGTTTGGCCGACTTAGTTTTCCTATTCCATTTTAGTTAGGATTTGTTTCCTAGGGTTTTAATGTATCCTTATTACCCTTCTATGTTGTTTTTAAGTCTTATTATGTATGGGTAATTGAGTTTTCCTATTTTAGTTAGGATTTGATTTCTAGGGTTTTCCTATTTTACTTAGGATTTGATTTCTAGTGTTTTTCTATTTTATTTAGCATTTGATTTCTAGGGTTTCTTGTTATCTATGAATACCCTTTAGACCCTGTTTTTTATTAATTCTCATTCATATACTGATTATTCTCATATTTAGGGTTAAGCCCTTGGGGGCTATCCTATACTCTTATTATTATTGGTTTGTTATTCAATTTAAGGCTTTGGGATTTAATCTTTCATTATATTGAGATTGATTTGTAATTTTTTTTGTAGATTCTATGATTGATCTTATAACTATGAGTGGCTAATTCCCATAGCTAGGGTTGTAGGAACCCTAGTAGATTAACAAAGTAGAAGAAGTGCTAAGTCATTCTAGATAAAGATTCTTGCATGTATTGTGCTTGTCGTCAGTTAAATTGATTTTTTAGCTGTGGCCAATATTAAGAACTACTTGTGTTCACAACAGTAAATTGAGACCCCCTCCCATCAAATAATTCCCGCCTTCTCATCTAATTAACTTGAGACCCAAAAGGTAATAGGTAATCTGGGATCCAGGCCAAGGTTCAGTAATGCGACACTCTTAGACTCACAAGGTAAAGAGTAAGAGTTTCCAATAAGTCCACAAGATAGTTGGTGATACATAACTTGTCAGATTCTACATGCAAGGATTGGAATGGTTTGGCAGTGCACGATAAATCTGTGGAGTTGAGAAGCAAGGGGGAACATAGGCTTAGTGTTCATCTTATATTGTTTACAACCAAGAGAAACCAATTCTTTTATCTTTTACTATTTCTGCAAATCCCCCCTTTTACTTTTCTTCATTGCCCGATGATTTCAAGAAGTTTGAGATATATTTTTGGCCTATTCGTTATGGGATTGACCCCAACCTAGTTGGGTTATAATATTTGACAATGATCGATTTATCCTTCTAGGGAGGTCTACTTTGGGCATTATCAAATTTTAGCGTCGTTGCCGGGGAATATGGTCTCAGAATTCTTGATTAAAGTTGGTGGCGTAGTTGGGTTTTATATTCTTTTGTTTTTAATTTTGTTGACCTACTCTTCTTGAGATAATAGCTTCTCTAGAGGAAGTGCAAAGTGATAATGACTCCATATTTATTGACCCTTTTTCTTTTGATATGGTATATTATTGCCGGAGTGTGATCAATAAATTTTTGGAACATAATGAGAGCATGCTTAACACATTGGTACTCTTTGTAAAAGGAAGACAAGATCTCTTTTGAAAGGTTGATAGGTTTGGCTTAGATATTTACCATTTACAAGCAGAGTTGGATGCAAAAGCTACTGCATGTAATGCCCAACAACCTAGTTATGGGTGGTGTGAGACTGAAAGAATTTTGAAAAGCCAACTTGATGAGCTAAAATTAGAGGAGTCAAAAATTGCTCATGCTTTTGTGGATAGTGTCACTCTTAAGGATAGCATATTAGAGTTAGTGGGGATCTAAAGAAGACTGCAAATCTTGAGTTAGGGTGTGTTGGACTTCATTCGAAGCATTATTCCACATTGTGTTTGGATAGTCAGATCTTAATCGAGCCATCCGAGACTGTAGAAGAGTGCAAGGAGGAGGAAACTTATGGCTATATTCTTGAATTTGCTGAGCCAAAATAAAAGAACTACATTCCTTACGTAAGGGCCAAGAAGTACAACATGCCATATCTATTTTATAGGTCTTTTATTTTTATACCTCCGCCCCATGAGCATAATGGGAAATCAAAAAAACAATTAGGGTTGCTGTTCATAATTTCAAAGTGGAAAGATAAATTTAAAGGACAACTCTTGGGCTAACTTAATGAATTTTGAGTAATAAATGTATCCATGGGCTTGTTGGTGAAGTCTGAGTACCCAACATAGCCCCGTTATACCGTGACGTGAAATCAGACGCTGCTTGGGAGGAAACCCAAGGAGTTTTGTTATTTTTATTTGTATTTGTGATTGACATCATATCTCCGCACCTATGGTGCCACAGGTATGTTCCTAGGTCTCTTATTCTATAGTGGTTTGATGTATTGGGGATAATGCATGATTTTATGTTGAGGGTTGGGCTACTTGTTGGTATTTATGTCCTCTTGGGGTTTTTGTTGCCATGCCTCTTTTCCTTGGAGTCCTATCCCTAGTAGAGCCAGCATGTTTAGGTGTATTATATTTTGTTTTGTTATGTTTTGTGGTTAAATGGGAGAAAAATAAGTGTCTAGGGCAGTTGACATATTTTTATTGATTATTGAGAAAAATGATAAATACCTGTCTAATTGTTTATTCTTTAACAGTGTGATATGTATATATATGGGACTATTGTGAACCTTTTTATGGCATTCGTATTAGAGACATAATAACCATTGCAAAGTTTTGCATGATTCAGATAAGTGGTAGCTTGCAATATTAACTTTTTTCCATGTGTGTCTGCAATGCTACTAAGTTCCCTTTGTATGTTAAATCCAAAACTCTCCCAAGTCGTCTTCATCTTGTGGCAAACACAGGTACAACCATTTTTCCCAATGCCTGCTTCTATCGCCCACAGAGTTGCCCCAAGAGAATTGAGCAAAAATCTTACATAATTTTTCAATTTCATAATCAGGAGGGTCCACGGCTGATAACAAATGAATCAACATACTTTGTAATACATGAGAAATAAGAACTGCTCTTCTCTTGTGAGAAAGTAATTTCCCTTTCCAAGATTGCAATCTACCCAACACTTTCTGAATAAGGTCCGAGTAAAATGACATCTTCCACTTGCTATAAAATGTCGGACATCCCAAATATATCAAAAGAAAATCCTGTCTACTAATCCCGGTAACAAGCTGCACCCTTTCCATCACTACTGGTTCCGCCAAGTGATGCATATATACTGCGCTCTTTTTCTTATTGACTTTCTGCCCAGATGCATTCTCATATTCTATCAGTACCTCCATAATCAACTGTAAGGAAATAGGGCAAGAAGATTAAAAAATAATGGTGTCGTCTTCATAAGATAGGTGATTAATTTTTTGACTCCATTTTGGAAGAATAAATCCGCAAAAATACAAATCACTATGCAGAGAATTCAGACCCCTAGACATCACCTCTACAACCAAAATAAATAAAGAGGGAGACAACAAATCCCCCTGCTTTACTCCCCTGGATTTAAAGAAACCATACGACTACCCATTTACCATAACCGAGTACCAATAGTTATTCACTATATCACAAACCATACTGATAAACCTCTTGCTGAACCCCATCTTCCTTAGAACTTTCATTAAGAAAAACCATGATAATCTGTCGTAGGCTTTCTGCATGTCAAGATTTATGACTATATTAGGCCCTGCCTTTGTCCTCAATCTGACGTCGGTGACTATCTCTTGGGCAAGTAAGATGTTCTCTAAAATTCTTCTGCCCTTCACAAAGCCGGCTTGATTAGAAGATATCAACTCGGGTAAAATGCCAACTAATCTATCATGAATTACTCTTGAAAAGATTTTGCTGATGAAGTTGCTTAGGCTTATTGGCCTCATGTCAGAGAATGTGATCACCTCCTTCTTATTTTCTAGCAACACTAGATTCATGTGAGTAATAAATCTAGGTAGCTGCCGACCTCTAAAAAATTCCGCTATCATTACGCACGCATCATCTCCTACTATTTCCCAACAACATTGGAATAATTTTCTAGTATAACCATCGGGACCTCCAGTGCTATCATCATTCTATTTAAAAACTGCATTCCTGACTTTTTCTTTCGTTGGCCAAGCAACTAGATTTTTATTTTGCTTCATGTTGATCATGCTAGGGACATGTTTTAGACTGTCAAAGTCTGACGGAACTCTTTTTTCTGTGAATTATTTTTGGAAAAAATTCACAACAGCAGTAGCTACTTCCTCTGTTGATTCAAACCATTGACCATCTTGTTGGGTTCTCTTTATCTGCATCCTTTTTCTTCTGCCATTCACCTGTGAATGAAATAATCTAGAATTATTATCGCCCACTTGAAACTAACTCATATTTTCTTTTTGCTTCCAAAATTCCTCTTCAATATGCATCACTCTAGTTAATTCTGCTTGGGCTTTTAACAAACTCTATCTATTCTGCTGCGAAGGATCATGTTTGAATTGAACTTCTGAACCTTGATCACATCCTCGATATTAGAAATTTTTTGAATAATGTCTCTGTAGGTTGCTTTGCTCCAACTTGATAGAATTTTCTTCATATTCTTCAACTTCAGATTAAACTGAATAAAATGATTACCCATAAATTCAGAATTCCAGTTTTGGCGCATCACATCCAAAAATCTCTCCTGAGTTGTCCAAAAAATATAGAAATTTGAATAATTTCTTAATTTGTGGACTGTCAACCTTGCACTCAAGCAATAACGGAGAGTGATCCAAGCCAAATTTAATCAAGTGAGTCACATCATATCCCAAAAACATTTGTTGAATTTCGAAATTGCCCAAGCACCTATCCAATCACTTAAAAATACAAGCTTCATCCGTCTAACCATTCCACCATGTAAAAATGCTACCCTTGAAGCCAAAATCAGATAAATTACATGTTTGAATGCAGTGCTTGAAATCTTCTACTTCACTGATGGATATTCGGAGCCCTCTATATTTTTCCTCCTCGTCAACAATGAAATTAAAATCACCTATGACTAGCCAAGGATCATTCATACCAGATCCCAACAGTGAATCCCAGAAAGCAACCCACTCCACCGAATCACACTTTGTATAAACAAGTGTAATTATTATCTGCTTTCCGAGTTCATTATTGAATAACTTTATAGAAAGTTTCTACTCCATATCCATGAGCACCGTCACCTCGCAATTATCATCCACAAAAGCCCATATTTTCCCATTAATATTTGACAAAGTAGTAGGCATCCCCAACCTTCTCCCGTACTTCTCAATTTTATGGACATGTTGAAAGGGTTCTAACAAGCCAATGAGACAAAACTGGTGCTTTTTATGCATTGACAGAATCCTTTTAAAAACTTTCTTAGTGTGTACTGATCTAATATTCCAAATAAGAGCGTTATTCATAGCTACATATTGGATTTAGATGCACTTCTCCTTGTTTGCATACCTAAAGTTGGTATTCTTTCATTATTTTGAGATTGATTTTGTAATTTTGTCTGTGGATTCTATGATTGATCTCATAACTATGAGCGGCTAATTCCCTTAGCTAGGGTTGTGGGAACCTTGGTAGATTAATGAAGTAGAGGAAGTGCTAAGTCATTCTAGATAAAGATTCTTGCATGTATTTTGATTGTCGTTAGTTAAATTGATTTCTTAGCGGTGGCCAACATTATGAACCACTTGTATTCAATACTTCTTTCAAAAGAGAGGTAGGTATTGGGAAAAGATATCACAACAGTAATTTAAGACCCCCTTCCATCAAATAATTCTTGCCTTCTCATCTAATTAACTTGAGACCCAAAAGGTAATAGTTAGTTTCGGATCTAGGGCAAGGGTTAGTAATGCGACACTCTAAGACTCACAAGGTAAAGAGTGAGATTTTCCAATTAGTCCACAAGACATTGGTGATACCTAACTTGTTAGATTCTACATGCGAGGCACTAGAAAAGTTTGACAGTGTACGATAAATCTGTGGAGTTGAGAAGCAAGGGGGAACATAGGCATAGTCTTAGTCTTATATTATTTACAACCAAGAACAACCAATTCTTTCCTCTTTAACTATTTAAGCATATCCCCCTTTTAACTTCTATGCATTTCCCAGTGATTTCAATAAGTTCAAGATGTATTTTCAGCCTATTCCCTATGGGATTGACCCCAACCTAATTGGGTTACTTTATTTGACAAAGACCGCTTTATCCTTCTAAGGAGTTTCACTTTAGTTGTTGTCAAATTTTGGCGCTGTTTTTGGGGATTGCACGAAACTATATTTGATGTCCCACAAAACTAATCTCTTAAACAAGTATGCTACAGTCGATGCCAAATATAGTAAACCAACTAGGTTGGCGTCGAACCCATAGGAAATATGCTGAATAATTTCTTAAGTTGATGTAATTCAGGAGCAATGCAAAAAAGTAAATGGACGATTTTGGAAGTACTCAGTAAGCAGTAATCAAACTTGAGTGCTTTGAGTTGTAAACAATAGAAGACGAACACTAGGACCATGTTTCCCCTGGCTTCTTAACTCCATAAGTTGGTCTTGGTCAACCCGCCTATTCTTCTTCTCTGTATGTTAAGTCGACAAGCTATGTATTATTAATAGTCTTGTGAACGTTTTGATACATCTCACCCTTTACCCTGTGAGTTTTAAGGCATTACCTTATTGCTCATTGTCTATGACTTTAGTTTAACTATCACCTTTTGAGTCTCAAGTTGATTAGATGAGACGACAGAATAATAAGATGGAAGTGAATCTCAAATCATTGTCTTAATCCTCTTATTCCAATAATAAACCCCCTTATGAGGATGTTTACTAATATAACTATCCCCAAGCTTCTTTAGTAGCTCTGATGTCAATTATGATGATGTAGATTAAGTTACATGCAGTTTACTTTAGAATTGATGAATCTCCCACTTCCTTTGCACAGTTAATCCAATAGGGTCCCCACAACCCTAGTCAGGGAGATTAGCCACTCATGTTCATGCAAGAAACCATAATTATCAATGAAGAAAGTATGTAATTAATTTCACCACAATAAGATGTTTAAAATCCCAAATCTTCAATTGAATAAAAACCCAAAATCTCAAGAATAATTGTAACGTATGTAATGGAATCTCAAAATAATATAAGAGTGTAATAAAATGTAACCTAATAAAATATGAACCCTAGAGTATTTATAGTATCTTAAAAATACTCAAAAATCCTAATATAAACGGAAATGGTAACGTAAGTCAGCACTAGGTACGACTCGCTCCTTTACTCGTACCGACATCATTCGAGTCATACCATGCCTCTAGATCCACTTTAGTAGGTGGTATTCTTGGCGTCAACTTTTTGTTCTGCTTATGACTTCTGCTCACGAGTTGTACCTTGATTATACGACTCATGGCCTTCACTTTTATCCACCTGGGAATTTTTTCACTCGTGGCCTTTACTTTTATCCACCTGGGAATTTTTTCTTCTCTTAAACACTGGTCCGCTTATGATTTGATCATACGATTTGTACACAAACTTCCTACTCATATTCTTCTAACACTTTAACTCTGAGTTTCTTCCTTCGGTTCTGGTGTCGTGAAGACTTCCTGATACGGCTCGTACCCTCATTTTACGACTTGAATTCTCAGTCGTATCTTTTCAACACTTAACTTTTATTCTTGGCTATGGTTTTTGTTGTGCTTACGTGTCTGCCTTTGAGTCGTATGAGGTGTTGATGACTCGTAAGGAGACTCGTACCTTCTTCAGATTTGGTCTTTTCAAGTCTTTTTTTCCAACTTATTTCCAACACTATTCTAGACCTGTTTTACCTGCAATAATCACAAAAACACATCATATCTACTAAAACAACCTAAGTTCAAGCATAATTTCATAGTTTTAAGCATCAAAAATACCATGTTTCCACACCACATTAACACCCTCAACTTAGAATTTTGCGTGTCTTCAGGCAAAACAAAAATAAAAAACTATCACAAAACAACTCTATGCTTAAACAGGAAGGTCCTAAGATACCTATGGCACTGACTTTTCAAATCAGTTTTACCACTTTTACTCCCCACCTAATTTCAAATTTTCAAAACTCAAACTGTTTATAAGACTTGGTACATGGAATGAAAAAGGAATCCAATGATGGCATTACATTAGTAATAAACAACTAGGCATATACATATCACATTCGCCAGATAGTCTAGCAACCTAACAACGTACCCCATGTGCACTCACAGTCAAGGAAATCCCCTTTTCACTCCCATATAATACTACGTAGTTCATTTAGGGAAATATTAAACAACACTCTCGCTCACAATAAAGTTCCACCGATGTATACAGAATACCATAAGCTTGCCCATATGGTGTATTCATAAGTTTTTGAAAAGTCGATGTAGGATCACTAAAGGAATTTATTTGGCCTGCAACATAGGTTAGGGGCTGATATGGTATCTTTTTGGGATTTAGTTAGTGAATTTGCCTCCTGGACACTATGCATTTTTTGGGGTCCACTTATTTTTCATTTCATCTTTTATTTCTGCTCTTATGTCTCCATTTTTATTATAAGCATACATTTCATGGTCCAGGTGTGGTTTTCTTTTCTAACTTTTTTTTCCTCTTTCTTTTCTTGCAACTTTTTCTTTTTTTTTTCTTTTGTTCTTACCGTACTGGTCCTTTTTTATTTTTATTACTCACTTCTTTCTTCACACTCATTGTTACTACGCACTCTTATAATAGCCACCCTCATCTTAGGTGAATGCCTGAGTTGAGGTGCACAGTATCCAAGAAGGACCAGGGCCAGTACAGGTTCATTGTAGAATAGGAAGGTGAAATCCATGTAAACAAAAAAATTGGTCGATTAAGGCTTAAATAATTGGATCAAGGGATTAATTTATTTGGTGGGGTAGTTTGGCTTAAGTGGAATTATAACAAAAAGGGCCTATGATTATCTCCTATCCGACTATCCTAGACCTAGGTAAAAGTAACTAGGCAAATTCTAGATTCCAATACACTTGGAAATCAGTAGCACTTCACACATACTCGCACAGGGTTATATTGCTAGGAACTACCTATCCAGCTATGAAAATTTTTTCCCTAGTTGTTCTATCTATAATCCTAATACCATTATCTGGTTCCCAGCTATCTCACACATGTACATATCACACAATTGCACATAAAATTTTAGGAAGGGTATCAATTTTTAGTACAAAATTTTCAAATCAGACCCTTTTTCAGCATAATCAATTAAACCAGGTCTGCTGCAACACATACTGATTCTCCTCCAATTTCAGCTATTTCTAGCACACACAAAACAAAAACAACATCGAAATAACACAAAACATAAATAACACATGCCAGTTCTTTGATATTTTTAGAATGTGGCCTCGAGCTTTGAAACATGGAAAGTATAGTTCGAGGTGACTTAGTACACCACACCCCCAACTTAAAGCCAACACACTATTCCTAGTTTATGTAAAAATGAAGCACAAGGGAATGAGACCATACGTAGGTGCTCAAGGCGCCAGCTCAAACAACATCATCACGTCGATCCTCATGTTAGGTTCCACTATCATCATCCCACATGCCATCAACTATGAGGACTGAATGAGCAACAGTGGTACTAGGCGGGTCTACAACACTGCCTCTCTCAGTATTATCAATTGTCAGTCTAGAACTACCGGCTTCATCAACTATTTCTTTGACCCTCACCTCTCGGTCCTGTTCATCTTATAGATGATAATGCTCAACTTACACATCAATTTAAGTGCAAGGTGGTCGTTTTAAATATATTAACCCAACTAAGAGTTGGACTCAAATCCATGAGGAATAATGTGTATGGTGATTGAGTAAGTCCAAAATAATAGTTGCTTTCTAGGGTAAAACTTATGGTACAAAATGGTTTAGGGGGTTTTCAATCTTGTTGAATGTAAAGGCAGTTCTTGGGATTTTAATGTACTAATTCGAGACTAAGAATAATTATGGTCTAATCAATTAAAATGGATCTTGGGACTATGCTTTCTTAGGGGCAAGTTATGCTTGGGAACATGATAATTCAATGCAAATTCTAATAGTTGATGATGCGGTAGGATAGATCTAAAGTCCTTGAGGCTAGTTCTTCAACTAAACCTCAAAGATGTCACTCACTGACTTTTTTTAGTACCTAATGAGTCCATCAATTAAAGCCACCCAGTACCTTATTAGGAACCCCTATTTCTAGGATGCTACCCAAGGTATAGTAAGTCTCATATTCACCCTTATGTCTAAGATGTTGAAAATTAGCAAACTAAGCTCAATAATTATCTACTATTGCCTTGGTTCCCACATCCCTCTTTCAAGTATAATATAGGTTCCAAAAGTTCACCCAAACCCCTCTTTCAAGGATGGTTTGAGCTTTCAATAGCTTGGGATTTTCATGCATCAAACCCATTTGGGTATTTGGGGCTATCACCCATAAATCCCAACAAATTTAATCAAGCCATAGTATAACCCATCATAAAAAAACTTGAATCTATACAAATACATCACAACCCACACACAATTATACCCTAATCAAGCATAACCCCAAGAGGTAGATCTAGCATATCATAAGAATAATAAAAATAATTATACTAGGATTTCCATCAAAGTTATTCATAATAAAAATAAAGAGAGTATCATCCACACGTTATACTCAAATGAATCTTCAATAGACAAAGCCAAATCTACACTTTAGAGTTTTGCTAATTAAATCTTGCCTCAAATTAGTGTAAATTTAAGATCTAAGCTCCAAAAAAATACAAAAAACCTAAACTAAGGATGAGAGGTAGGGTTGTAGAATGATGATTTCCTTTTAATGATGATTTTGAACATTTTTCATGAGAATTGGGATTTATAGTTTGGAGTGACAATTTTTCCCCTGGCTGAAAATCTCGCTATACTGCGATCACGCAGGATTAGTCACGATTGTGGTACTGCAATCGCTGAAATATTCACGTGATCCCTGCCCTATAACTTTTTTGACTTACCGCGATCATGGTTGCCAACCGCGATCGTGGTACCTGAGGTCCAGTCTGCATGTTTTTTTAGCTTTTAAATGTATCTCCCCTTTTCGCTCCTTATTCAGCTTGTTTAGCTTATTTTCTTCTCAATATTTTTGTACATGCAAAATATGGGAAATAGTGTATTCAAATCACAAAATAGTCTCATTTATACCTTTAGAATGTAATAATGTGCGCTAATTCAGATGTCAATGAGTGGTAAATTTACCACTCATCAACACCCCTAACTTAAATCTTTGCTTGTCCTCAAGAAACACCACTTCATGCTACAATAGACTATGCACTTGTGACCCCATTTGTGTCACCGGATGATCAAAATGACTTTGAACTTGGGTTTTACCAATAATATGCACCTGTGCATGAGTAAAGCAATTTTACACTACTTCTCTCATCATTAAACATAATGCTAAGATGTAATAGACTTTTTAGAGCAATAATTCTATAATTACCCACTCTCCAAAAGTGACTCTCTATTGATTGGACTTGTCTATACTTCTTTTGCCTCTTTCTTTGGAAAATAACAATGTCACCCACCGTGATTCATTTACATATCTCCCCACAAGAAGAAAATACCACACACTAATTTGTTTATGAAACAATAACGGGTATAAGTTCGACACTTACTCTCAGAAAGAATCTCTCCACACAAGTGAGTATCATACCATAAGCTTGCCCTTATTTTCTGTCACCACTAATGTGAACATGCTTGGTTGGAGATCATAAAAGACTTTTCAAGACTGTAATGTATGGGTAGGATATAATTTAGAAATATGGTGACTACACCCTCCTTGAATATTTACATCACTTTAACAATTTTAAACCAAAATTTTGACCATAGGACACTTTATTAGCTTTCCAAATTCGCACATGCCTATATTTGACATTTTTTTCTTCACCCATCTCTTTTGAAGGCATTTTCTATTTATTTGACTCTTTAGTAATTAAAGCCTTTGCTTTTTTTGCCTCTTCCTCTCTTTTAAATTTTCTATTTTACTTTTTTCTTAGCACGTAGGCATCCATTTATATTCCTATTGCCTAAGGTTACCTCATTTTAATTTCCACCATCCCTAACTTATGCTTTTGTCCTCAGGTAACATTTTGAAGTTCAAGGAGGGTCAGTTTTAAAAGAGGGATAGTATTTGAATGGGCTATGGCTTATAAGGCGATTGCCAAATAATGGCTTGAAGCCTCAAAATGGGTGACAAGGGATACAATCTATACACGGGTAGGCTATTTAGGCTAAAGTAGACTCCTATGTTCATAAAGATGGCCTAAGGTTATTTTACCAACAAGGAAATGATCATAATTAGCCTTGAAAGACCAATCGGGAAATTTAAAGGTGATGCAAGTAAGCATGTGGCCAAACAATTATGCTCACTACACACATGGCGTGAAAACTTAACAAGGGGGGTGCAATTGCATATCCTTCTAAAGAAAAAGGGAGTATTAATCAACTTTCCCAAGCTAATAACCATGGAGTCATAAGAAGAGGTAAAGCATTGTCACAAAATTGCTCACGTCCATGCCAATGATTTTTAAAAATTTTAGACGGAGGGGTGTATGTATTTTGCATTCACACCACTCAAGATTTGCTATTCTTAGTATCAGTACCAAGCCGCTGTCTCACATCATGGCTCTCACCGGGCATAATCATATGGTTACTCATACTTCACCAAAGGTATGAGTGCAATCCCAAATCCACAATACCACAAGTACTCAAACGTCTCTTAAATTTATCAGTTCAATGCTACAGGTACTCAGACTTCCCCTATACCTCTGACTCAATACACCATTACAACGAGCTTCCCTTAAGAATGCGTCACTCAATCCATCATAGGAAAAGGCTCGTCTGTTATTATTATTAAAAGTAAAAGAGAACTAAAAATGAGAATAATCGATTCACAAAATTTCCATGCATCACGTGAACTAAGTTCATGTATTGCAAATCAATGAATACACACAAGGGTAGGGCGATACCCCCAACTAATGGACTTTTAGTGACCTTACTGCATATCAAAAGCATAAGAAGGGTAAAAAGGCCCCTTAAAATCATAGTGATAACCAATATGCAAGCTAGGTGAGCTATCGCCATTATGACATAGGTAGTACTATTGCGGTGGTGTGATTGCATTCTTCAAACCAAGATCATGGTACCTGAGGTATTCTACTTGAAACACCCTAGTTTCTGGACCTTAGAAAATTCCCTGGAATTCTGGTCTTCGGATCTAATACGACTCATGGATACAAGTTGTATGTTGGGGCACAGATGGTATAGTCCTATCGTATACTGATAAGTATTGGTTGTAGGGATTGATTTTGGTTTCTGGAATGGATACAACTTAAGGGTACGAGTCGTATTGGTGGGTATGGATCATTTGGTTCCTTAATATAATCTTAGAATTAGTTACTTAGGGTGGATCTAATTAAGAGTGGCTTACCATGAGCCATAAGCCAGTGTACAAGTTATACCCAAGACTCATATGGTGGACATTATCTAAATCTTTCTTGCATTTAAATCTGCCAGGGATACAGATGAAGGGTATGGATCATATGCTTTGGATACAACTTGGTATATGAGTCATATGTTGGACATTATTGGGTCCAAGTGTTGAGGCTAGGATAGGAGTAGAGGGTACTAATCATATTGAAGGGTATGACTCGTGAGGGTCAGTCGTACCCCTGGGATAAGATTTTGTACAACTTAAGTGAGGGTATTTTGGATATTTCCCCACTTATCCTAATAAGGGCCCATGTCATCTAACCAACTTGGGAGATTATTTACCCTATTATTCCATTCATTAACACTTAGAAACTCTTCTAAACACTCTATAATTCTCTCAAAAGCTTTTAGGTAAGGGAAGCTAGGGTTTCAACTAGAGGATTGATTTGAGGCTTATCTTGGTGATATATTTTAATCATCATCTTGGTTTAAGGTATGTTCTCTTACCAAATTAATAATTTTATCTAAAAGAATGGTTTTATGAATGTTTTTATTACTTCATTAATTGTATGATTTTAGTTTTCAAATATAAATTGGCGGTTTTGATAATAAATGGTTAGTTATGGTTTCCCATAGTTTTTAATATGCTTTAAGTGCATTAATGGTGGTTTTGGATAATTTGATTGCATGGGAATGGTTTAATAGAAATTGGAATTGGTTTTGGATATATTATGCCCCAATGTGTTTGACAAGATGCCAATAAAAATATTTTCATTGCATTGAGTACTTTTAATGGAACTCTTGCTTTTTTTAAAACTTGGTAAAGGAATTATGCATAGTTTAAATGGTGTGGAAAGGAAAATGGATAAATAGTTATGCTTATGGGGTACATGGATTCCCCAAGAGGTTTAATATGGTAAATGGAAGGGCACTTAGAAGTCCCCTTAAACCTATATGTGGTTGGCTATAGATAGTACTTGCAAGTATGATCGGTATGACAATACCACCACTAAATTGACTTGGTTAATAATTGGTTGATAATGGTTTTAATTGGGAAATAATGGCAGGATGTGTAGCAAATCCATAGAAATAGAGGTCCCTAGGGGACCAAATCTGGAAACTCATATTTGTCGAAGTGAGATTGGTCTTGATGACCATGTGCATGATGTCACACTATATTTTGGGGGATGTATTAGTCATCCCAGGTTTTCTTACCTAGTCGTGCGACTTCATACACTGGGGCCCTTTCAGTAGGGAAGCTGAACCCATATAGCCCATGGGTGATTTAGGATGGCAAAGCTATACAACCAGGTAAAGGTTTTAATGGCTTGCTAAACCCAGTCCCATTTCTCGGCAAGATTATATATATGTATAGTTGTGTGCATAAGGATGGTTTTACTTGGTTTCATAAATGGAATTATTTTATCCTTTTCCTGAGATCATGCTAGCGTTCACCACTAACCCATTTATTGGTGACTATTTACCACTCTATGTAGGAACTAACCTTCCTACTCCTCCTACATAGTGATTGACTCAGGGATCAGTATTTAGACTAAAATGGTGAGCTTCTATACTTTTGAAAGGCTCTATTTTATGTTATGGACATTTCTAGACACTTTGATTTTTTTGGATATTGGTTTTGGCCATGGTTGGGGGAATATCCCAATAAGATTTTATTACTCTTTTAGTTATAGGATTTGTGGTACTATTATGGGTTGGAATGGGTGGGATCGGTATAGATGTCATCCTTAGCATTGGTATTAGTATTGAGGATAGCATCATCAGATATAATTTTGCACTATTTTATCATATTTCATTTTAGGATTAATTATATTATGTTTTGGGACATCTTTGGTTATAGCCTGGTTTATGGTCTTTGGTATGGTTGGTTTATTGGTATGGGATGGTTGCAATCGATTGAGTCGGTCACGGTTGTTATCTTATCTCAGGGTCTTTGTGTGATCTATTACACTATCTTGTTACATGCTTGAAATTTAGCTAACTCAGGGCAGGCAACTGGAGGTTGGGTTGGATAAGCGGGGTGGTCTTCGATCCTAGTCGACCATGGGATGCCTATTACAACAATGCCCTTGAAAGAGTCATGTTAAGTTGGTATCAAAGCATAGGTTCATGGTCAATTAGGAGTCCACAAAGCCGTGGTTAGTAGAGTCTATTTTAGGGATGGGTAGTACGCCATAATCATACGGGATAGGTATAGGGGTGATGTGAAAGAATCAATCTTCTGGGATAACTTTTCTAAGGCCTTCTTAGATTAGTTCTTTCCCTAAGAGTTAAGGAAAGCATAGATAGAGGAGTTTGTGAAACTTAAGCCAGGGAGGATTTCAATCAAGGAATATGCCTTGAAATTTCACCAATTGTCTAGGTATGCTCCTAATTTAGTAGCTGACATACGGGTAAGAATGAGGAAGTTTGCTTCTAGGTTAAATCAGGATTTAATTTATGAGAGTAAGACTGCCTTGCTGATTAAGGATATGGACATCTTTAGGTTAACTGTTCATATGCAGCAAGTAGAAGATAAAAAAATGAAGTAGGTGGAGTTTAAAGATAGATAGGGTAATAGGAGTATATTTTCTGACCAGGAAGGTGCTTAGACTCAAAGTGGTCGGGATGGTGGCAGATGGCAGAAACATAAATAGGAGAGTTCTTGTTTCTACTCTACTACATATTCTCCTTACTAGTTGGGCGATATGCGTCATCAATGTTGTGATAATTTCCAGACATAGGGTGCCTAATCTCGGGCAAGAGAAAGTTAATTTTTTATTCCTTTCTTATCAATTCTATGGTCATCCTCATCGGGGTTATTGCAATGAAGGATGGGATAAATGCTTCAAGTATGGCCAGGAAGGACATTAGCTCAGGGATTTTCCGATTAATAAGGTTTCTACGGGGGCAATAAGATTCCTGTGTCTTCATCTTTTGCTTCTACACCTGGTGGTCTTGCATCTACTTCTGTTACTGCTCCTGGTTCTAGTGTTGGTCGAAATAGGTTGTATGCTTTAGCATCTTAATAGGAGTCCAAGGCATCACCTTATGTCATTACTTGTATGGTAATTTTTCTCTTGTGACTTATATTATTTGCTTGATCCGGGGTCCACTCTCTCCTATGTGACTCCTTATAAGGCAGTATTTTTAGTTTTGATCCAAAAGTTATTTTAGATCCTTTCTCTATTTCTACACTAGTAGGTGACTCGATTATTCCTAAATGAGTATATAAAAAGTGTGTGGTATCTGTTGGTGGCAATCAGACATTGGTGGATCTATTTGAGTTGGGTATAGTGGATTTTTATATAATTCTAAGTATGGATTGGTTACATTCTTGTTATGCGTCCTTGAATTGTTGCACCCGTAGGGTTATCTTTAGGTTCCTTGTAAATCAGTTATAGAATGGGAGAGTTGTTCTTTATCTCCTAGGGGGAGATTTATTTCTTATCTTAGAGCTCGGAGGTTAATCTTCAAAGGTTGTATTTACCACTTGATTCGGGTTAAAGATTCTAACTCAGAAGGTCCTTTTTTCTAGTCAATTCCAGTGGTTAATAAAATTCCAGAGGTCTTTTCGGATGATCTTTCTTGTAGTCCTTCGAATAGGGAAATCGAGTTTGGTATTGATCTAGTTCTGGACACTCATCCAATTTCTATTCCTCTTTATAGAATGGCTCCATTTGAGTTGAGGAAAATCAAGGTGCAACTTAAGGATCTTATTAATAAGGGGTTTATTTGTCCTAGTGTTTCTCCGTGGGATGCACCGGTGTTGTTTGTATGAAAGAAGGATGGTTCCTTTCAGATATGCATTGACTATAGATAGTTAAACAAGGTGATGGTCAAGAACAAGTATCCTCTTCCAAGGATTGATGATCTATTTGATTCATTGCAAGGTGCCAATTTATTTACAGGAAGGTAATGATGGGTTTGTAGTTTATTGTGATGCATCTCGGGTAGGGCTTGGTTGTTTGTGATACAACATGGGAAGGTGATTGTCTATGCTTCCAGGAAGTTGAAAGTTCATGAGAGGAATTATCCTACTCATGATTTGAAGCTGTTGGCATTTGTGTTTGCTTAAAAAATATGGCAGCTTATTTGTATCGTATGCACCTGGATATATTTTCTGATCATAAGAGTTTACAATATATGTTCACTCAGATGGAGCTTAATGTCAGGTAGAGGAGATGGCTTGAGCTTCTCAAGGACTATGATATGAGCCTTCACTTTCACCCAATTAAGGATAACGTGGTTGCTGATGTTCTTAGCAGTTTATCTATGGAGATTTGGCTCATGTGGAGAAAGAAAAGCAAGAATTGGTGAAGGATATTCACTGCTTGGCTAATATTAAAGTTTGTCTTTTAGACTCCAAGGATGGTAGTGTGGTGGTGCAAAAAGTGGTTCAACAATCTCTTGTTAAGGAGAAATAAGTGCTAGATCCTAGCTTGATAAACATTAAGAGTGATGTTGGTGGGAAAAAGGTAATGGTGTATGAGATCGGTGGTGATGGTACTTTACAGTACTAAGGGAGGTTTTGTTTTCCTAATATTGATAGGTTGCGATGAAGGATTTTAGCTGAGGAGCATGAATTGCACTATTTTCTTCATACCAGTTCAACTAAGATGTATCATGATCTCAATAAGATCTATTGGTGGAAAGGCATGAAAAGGGATGTCGTTGATTTTGTGGCCAAGTGTATAGTATGTCAACAGGTTAAAATTGAGCACATGAGATTAGGAGGGTTGTATTAAGAAATTGATTTACCCAAATAGAAATAGGAAGTGATCAATATGGACTTCATTACTGGTATTCCACGGTCTTTTAATTAATATGGTTTGATTTAGGTCATCGTGGATAGGATGACTAAGTCTACACACTTTTTGCCAGTGCGGATACTTTCTCGGTAGAGGATTATTTGAAGTTCTATCTTTAGGAGAAAGTGAAGCTGCATGGGGTGGCTATTTTGATTATTTTTTATTGTGCCACGCAGTTTACATCTTTCTTTTGGCAATCTTTTCAGAAAAGGTTGAGTACTAAGGTCAGTCTGAGTACTGCTTTCCACCCAAAAATCGATGGGCAAGTGGAGAGAACTATTTAGACATTAGAGGATATGCTTCAGGCTTATGTGATTGATCATGGTGGTAATTGGGTTAAGCATCTACCTTTGGTGGAGTTTTTTTGACAACAATAACTATCATTTTAGTATTGGGATGGCCCATTTTGTGGCATTGTATGGTAGGAGGTATAGATGTACTATTGGTTTGTTTGAGCTTGGTGAGACGGATATGTTTGTTCCCGACATGGTTTACTAGGATATGGAGAAGGTGAAGGTGATTCAAGATAGGCTTAAAGTAGTCCAAAGTCGCCAAAAGTCCTATGCGGATGTTAGGCGTAGAGACTTAGAGTTTGAGGTTGGGGATAAGGTTTTCCTCAAGGTATCTCCCATGAAGGGAGTGATGCAGTTTGGTAAGAAGGGGAAGCTCAGTCCCCAATATATTGGTCCTTAAGAGATTTTGCGGAGAGTTGGTAATATTGCTTATGAGCTGGAGTTTCCTTCTAGATTGAGCTTTGTTCATCCCGTCTTTCATGTTTCCATGTTGTGGAAGTGCATTGGTGATCCTTCTTTGGTTGTTCTTTTCGAAGGATTGGGTTTCATGGATTCTCTGTCTTATGAAGAAGTCTTAGTTGAAATCTTGGATTGGCAGGTTCATCGGTTGCAGATCAAGAATGTGGCTTCAGTTAAGGTTCTTTGGCGGAACCATAAGGTGGAAGAAGCTACATGGGAAGCGGAGGAGGACATGAAGTCTAAGTATATGCATCTTTTTTTTGCTCTTGGGATTCGTACGGAAGGTATGTGTCTTCAACACATCTTTATGTTCTGAGTTTATTAAAGGAAGAATTAACATCTTTGCCTCTTTGTTTTCAAACTTTGTTAAAGATTGGGAATATATTTGATAATGCAAATGATTCATGCATGTGGTTACCCCTTCCTTGTTTGTCATCCAGGGACGAATGTTCTTAGTGAGGGAGACTGAAACACCTTGGTTTCTGGACCTTCGAAAATTCCTTGGAGTTTTTGTCTCTGGACCCAATATAACTTATGGTTACGAGCAGTATGTTGGGGTTCGATGGTATGGTCCTGTCGTATATTGACCAGCGATGATTGATGGGATGGATTTTGGTTACTAGAATGGATATAACTTAGGGGTACGAGTCATATTGGTGGGTATAGATCATTTAGTTCCCTAAATTAATCTTATACTTGGTTTCATAGGTTGGATCTGACTATGAGTGGCTCACCATGAGCGCTAAGCCAGGGTATGAGTCATACCTAGGACTCTTATGGTGGACAATGTCTAAATCTTCCTTAGGTTTAAATCTTCTAGGGATATGAATGAAGGGTACAGATCTATGCTTTAGATACGACTTGGTTGGATGAGATTGGATAGTGTTGGCTCCAAGGGTTGAGTCTAGGATACAAGTGGAGGTTACCAATCATATTGGAGGGTACGAATCGTAAGGGTTAGTCACACCCTGGGATAGGATTTTATGCAACTAAAGTGGGGGTATTCTGGACATTTTTCCACTTATCCTAATAAGGTCCCACAAATTCTAACTTACTTGGAAGGTTATTTACCCCATTATTCCATTCATTAACACTTGGAAACTCTTCTAAACACTCTATAATTCTCTCAAAAGCTTTTGGGCAAGAGAAGCTAGGGTTTGAGTTAGAGTATTGATTTTGGGCTTATCTGGGTGATTTCTTTCCATCATCATCTTGGTTTAAGGCATGTTCTGTTGCCACATTGTTAATCTTATCTAAAAACATGTCTTTATGAATGTTTTCATGACTTTATTGATTGTATGATTTTGGTTTTCAAATATGAATTCGGGGTTTTGATATTAAATGGTTGGTTATGGTTTAACATGGTTTTAAATATGCTTTATGTGCATTAAAGGTGGTTTTGGATAATTTTATTGCATGGGAATAGTTTAATGGTAATAGGAATTGGTTTTGGTTATATTATGCCTCCAATTGATCACCCTTGCCCTTTGTTGGGTATTAGTACAGGTCACCTCTATAGTTGGATGACTTAGTAGACTCAGAACTAGTAGATGGTACCTCTTTGTTGTCTTTCTTAGTCACTTGATTGGAAGAAGATGCACCTTTTTGAGACATTGTACCTTATAGTACACGTTAATTAGTTAGTAAATCAAGAAAATAAAGCAAAAGATCAGAAAATCAACTTCAGTGTGCATGTTCTGTTCAGGATATGAGTGGGGGTACTAGTCATATTGGGTATGACTCGTATGACCAAGTTGTATGCTAAACATTGCATATATAATTGTTCACTGGTCTGCTTATGATTCATCTTAACTAATCATACCAACAAGGTACGACTTGTTAGCAACAGTCGCAAGCGGATCAGAAACAACTTATAACATTTAATTTTCTCCCTAGTCAGTACGACTTTAGTGTACGAGTCGTATAGGTTGGGTATGACTCATTTAGGCAAGTCATACCCATACCATAATTCAAAGTTAGTTATACTTCTATGTTGTCAGTGGGTACGAGTCTCATTACAACCTTGTTACCAGTGGGTATGAGTCGTAAGGAGTCTTGTATCCACTGCAACATAGAAGTTCAACTTTAAAATTGTCTCGAAATAAAAATTCCCAAAGTACCCATCTACTATAGAGTATTTTTACCCCATATCAGTCCAAAATACACAAAATATACACACAAATATGTCAAAATGTTTCCCCACTTCCATTTTCAACATATACCTAAGAACTAGGGATCCAAAATGCAACAAACAAGTAATTTCAACTTAAAGCAAGTTTTCCTTACCACATATGCGAATATCAACTTGAAATATAATGATTTTAAGTTAAAAATCTTACTTGATTTGGTGAAATACTAAATTTACATGAACTCCAATGTTTTTCCCCAAATTCTTGCTCAACTCGAGAAACGTGAAGAATCTGAGCAAGGTGGTAGGTGTTAGAGGTTAATTCATGTTTTAGGAGCTTCCAATTCGTGAAATAATGATGGTAAAGCAATTTGGTAGTGATTCGGATCTCGGGTACCCTTATCGAGTGACCTTTTTTTTTTTTAAAATCAAGTAATAGCGGCTCCGAACTGAGAAGCTTGGGTATGAGTAATGTGTACGACTCGTACCCAGGCTTATGGGTCTTTTCTTTAATTCATATGGACCTAGAACCTTACCTGGGTTCTGGAGAGGATACGACTCAATTTGACGAGTCGTACTTTGAGGGTATGAGTCGTTCTGAGAGTCATAAAGACCTCAAAACTTTTACTAGATTTTGATTTTTCTCCTCGGTCCTTACGACTCCTGCTCACGAGTTATACCATCAAGATACAACTCATGAAGAGTTTGTATGACCAACCTTTTTGAACTCTTTTGGATCTTTTCTACAATTTTTAGTCTTGCACACTGAAAAAACATATTACCTTATGAATAAGTTAGTACAAAAACATGGGTTGCCTCCTATGAAGAGCTTGATTTAACATCGAGGCACTACATGGCTAAGTTAGATACTTAGATTTCACCAACTAGCCTCACAGATTACCTCCCATTAAGTAGTTGATTTAACGTCGCAACACGATACAAATACCTTGGTTACTTATCCTTCACCAAGGTCCATCTAAAAAATCACATTAATTTCCTTTGTGGTACCCATATAGTTCTTGACTCTTTGCCCATTCACCTTGAATAGGGCTTCACCATCCCACTTCAATTCCAAAGCACCATATGGAAACCCTCTTACCACAGTAAAAGGGACAATACAATCTAGACTTTAACTTACCCGGAAACAAGAGAAGCCTTCAATTGTAGCAATACCTAGTTACCTTTTTTTGAAGATTCTTTTCTCAAATTTTTGATCATGATGCAACTTTATCTTTTCCTTGTAAAGTGCAGAATTTTCATATGTTCGGAGTCAAAATTTGCCCAACTCATTTATTCTATTCATCCTTGACTTGGCTGCATCTTGACACTCAAAATTCAGCTTCTTCAAAGTCCATAGTGCTTTATGTTCAAGTTAAATAGGCAAGTGACAATCCTTTCCATACATCAACTGATAAGGAGAAGCACCAATTGGGGTCTTGAATGCTGTTCGATAAGACCATAATGCATCATCTAACTTTCGTGACCAATCAAGTCTATAGGCATTTACTATCTTCGCCAAGATGGACTTGATTACTTTGTTGGACACCTCAACTCGTCCACTAGTCTGTGGATGATAAGGTATTGCCACCTTGTGTTTCACTCTATATTTCTCAAGCAGACTTTTGGATAGACGATTACAAAAATGTTACCCACCCTCACTAATTATAGAACGAGGAGTGCCAAATCTAGACAAGATATGTTTTTTTTAGGAAAACAGTGGCAGTACGTGCTTCATTGTTGGGGAGTGCAACTGCTTTCACCTATTTGGATACATAATCCACAACCACAAGTATATACTTCACGCCAAAATGAACTTACAAAAGGTCCTATGTAATCTATACCCCATACACCAAACAATTCCAATTCTAAAATAGGAGACAGAAGAAGTTCATAGAGTCTAGAGATATTACCTTGTCATTGATATTGATCACAAGCAGAAGAAAAATCATGCATATCTTTGTAGATTGATTGCCACTAATACCCACATTGTAAGATTTTGTGGGCAGTGTAAGTTCCTCCAAGATGACCTCCAACTGGAGAAGAATGATATCCCTATCTTTGAATAATCCCAACTGTACATATTCTGAATATATAAGGCTCATCCCAAAAAAATTTCCTTACCTTATACATAAACTTCTTTCTCTGCTGAAAGGAAAGATTTTCTAGAATTAGATCACTTGCTAGGTAATTTGCATAGTCTGTAAACCATGGAATTAGATCTTAGGAAGCTGATAATATCTGCTCATATGAAAAACTATCAATCTCTAGCCCATCTTCAACATTCTGCATAAGTTTATCCTCAAGCCTAGATAAATGATCTGCAACTTGATTCTCAGTACCTTTTCTATCTTTGACCATAAAATCAAATTCTTGCAGCAATAGCACCCACCTCATCAATCTAGATTTAGCATTCTTCTTTGCCATTAAGTACTACAATTCTGCATGATTAGTGTTTACAATCACCTTTGTTCCAATCAAATAAGGCCTAAAATTTAAAATGGAAAAAACCACTACGAACAACTCTTGTTCCATGACGGTGTAGTATTTTTGGGTAGGATTTAGTGCCTTGTTAGCATAGTAGATAGGATGAAAGATCTTCACTTTTTGTTGACATAGTGTAGCCCTTAAGGCTAATCCATTTGCATCATACATAATCTCAAAAGACAAGGACCATTCTGGAGACACAATAATAGAAACAGTCATCAACTTTTCTTTCAAACATTCAATATCCTTCAAGCATGCTTTGTAAACTCATATTTCACCTTTTTCTCAAGAAGCTTACAAAGAGGGATGGCAATTTTAGAGAAACCCGACATGTCTCAAAAAGCTACAAACACATTTCATAAAAATTGGCTAAGGTAATTTCTCAATCACTTCAATATTCACTCTATCTACCTCAATAACCCTTTTTGAAATTTTGTACCCAAGGAATATACCTTATTTGACCATAAAATGGGACTTTTCCCAATTAAGTACCAAGTTGCATTCTTCACACCTTCTAAGAGCCTTTGGCAAGTGCACTAGAGAGTTTGTGATGGGCCATGGAAATATAGACTTTTGATGCTTAAAATGGAGAAATTTTGCATTGACTTAGGTTGTTTTGTCAGATATAATGTGTGTTTTATGTGTCTTGCATGAAAATTAGGTAGCAAGTGGTTTGGCCTGAAAGATATAAGAAAAATACTCTAAAGAAGTAAAGTGTTGATCAGGCTATGAGTCATTAAGTAACCTTAGACTCGTAATAGGAAGTCGTACTATGATCAGTGTTTGAGAAATTGAATATGGATGCTCCAGTGTCTATGAGTGTAGAAAATGATTCATAACTTCTGTAAACTACCCATGGTGAGCAGTTGTAATGACAACAGACTTAAGTTCCCAGAATATGAAAAGCTACTGGAGTGAATACAATTAGCAGGATATGACTTGTAATATAACTATACGAGTCAACTCCACTGAAGAACAAAAGTTAGTTGAGATACTAGGCAGCGAGTCGTAAGGAGACCAAATGACTCATTGCCAGAGACATAACCACTACTAACTTAATTTTCCTATTCTATTTTTATTAGGATTCCTTTGTTATTTTGAGGTACTATAAATTCCTTAGGGTTATTTATTTATTATGTTACACATTCTTTACAATATTTTTGATAATTTCACATACTTTGATCATTGAGATTATTGTTCTTGAGTTTTTGGTTTCGTATACAATTAGAGATTTTGGTTTTTACTATTTCATTATTGTGCAATTAATTACATGTCTTATTTATTGATTATTACAGATTATTGCATAACCATGAGCGACTAAGTTCCTAGACTAGGGTTGTGGGATCCCTGATGGATTAACTACGTAAGGGAAGTGCGAGATTTATCTATTCTAGTGTAATTGCATGTATTGCAATCTTCTTCATATTAATTGGATCAAAGCTACTACAAAAGCTTGGGAATTTCCTGTATTCGAGAATGTCCTTACAATTGATTTTGAAATTGAGAAAAAAAGATTAAGATAGTGATTCAAGGCTATCAACCATCACCTAATCAACTCTAGACTCAAAAGGTGAGAGTTGCATTGAGGTTATAGATAAAGGACAATAAGGCGACACCCTGAGACTAAAAGGGTGAAGGGTGAGATTTGTCAATATATTCACAAGACTATTGATAATAAATAACTTGTCAACTTAGTATGCAGAGCAGTAGGTTAGGTGAATTAAATGCGAGAAACTTATGAAGTTGAGAAACCAAGGGAACACAGTCCTTGTGTTCGTCTTCTATTGTTTTCAAATGCAAGCATTCAAGTTTGGTTACTTGTTACTGTTGATCTTCAAATCCCTCTATTTATTTTTACGCATTACTCAAAAATTTTGTCAAGTTTGAGAGATGGTTTCACGTATTCCCTATGGGTTTGACCCCAACCTATGTTGGTTTACTATATTTGATTTCAGTCGCAACATACTTCTTTAGAGGTTAGTTTTTGGGTGACATCGAATATTTGCACTGCTATTAGGGATTACGGTGTTGAATTATTAACTGAATTTGGTAAAGCTCACGAGTTTTATTTTTTGTTCCTTAGTTGGGTATACACTGGAGGATTCCTAGAACTAGGAGTCAATGCAATTCCTTAGTCTCCATTGATCCAAAACCTGAAAGAATTCTACAAACACCAAGAAGGATGTCGGAGCATGCTTATGATGGTGATCCAATAGGAGTTCGAGATTACCCTCTTGGTTTAACTCCGCCACTCCAGGTGACCCATATAATGTTGCTAATATAAATACAGAGCTAACTTTAGCTGATCCAGCTGAACAACAGAGAAGAGCAGTTGAGGAAGCTAGGTTAGCACATTAACAAGAGCTATCCAGGCCTAGACTAGTAGCTGATCAGTGTAACTACTTGATAGTGATCATGATAGAACGGATGGTGGCAGAGCTCTAGTGATACCTACTTATCAGTATCTACCACCATATGATGAATATAAAGACATGGGTTATGTTAAGATGATAGATACAAGAGTTGCTGTATCTTATTTTGATGATGATTATCTGAGAACAAGGGAGTAGGTCCCTAGGTCTTCATGAATTCAATACAGTTATCACTGTCCTGCGTTATTTTGTCTATTATTGTAACAAATTGCACAACCAAGCTTATACCTATTAGGACACCTGTCCCAATCATATTTATACCTTAATCATTATCCTGCTATGAATATAAAAGAATGCTCCTCAATTCACCAGTTTTTGCAATCCGATTGTTCAAAGAGAGAAATTGGTGAAAACTCAAATATTGCTCAAGTCCCAATCTTTTGTGTACTGATAGTATGTATGTTCTTGAGTCAAGTCTTGGTCTATAATTGAATTACTCGTGTTATAAGAGTAATGTTCTTCTTGTGTTCTTGAGAGTGCTTAGATAGAGTTACTTGTGTTGATATTGGTTAGAGTTAATCAATATTGAGGTGAGTTCTTGGCTGAGTTAAGGTAGGTTTCTAATAGAGTTGTTACAAATTGGTGGAGCTTAGATAGAGTTAAGTTCCTATTTGAGTCTGTAATCAAGAGTTTGATTATAGTGTATTGTTGAGTACTTGTGAGGGAAATTTATGATTTTTCCTCCCTTGAGGAAAGAGGTTTCCACAATAAATCTTTGTGCTCTTTAATTTCTTGCAAAGTTTTGTTTCCTTATTGCTTTACTATTTGATTGCCCGTGTTTGACTCTAAGGGACCTGGTCCCTTATACTCTAGGGCAACCCCCCATGTTTTAATAATTGGTATCAAAGCAAGGACACTTTATAAGGTTCATAACTAGAGTGATTTATTAATCATGGCTTCTCTACCTAATCTGGAAGCATGGCAATCAACCACTAGACTACCCTGATTTAATAGGCAGTACTACGGGTGATGAAAACTAGGATATATGAATTTATTATGACTGATGATAGTGAGCTGGTGGATATAACACATGATAATCCTTATGTGCCATTTAGAGATGTCAAAGAAGGAGACATAACAAGGATGGTTGTCAAAAATAGGAGAGAGTTTGATGATGAAGATTGAAAGAAAATTAAGAAGAATTACAAGGCAAAGAAATTTCTTATCTGTGGCATAGAACTGATGAATGTAAAAAGAAATCTACTTGTGAAAATGCTAAGGAAATCTGGGATTGACTGAAGGCAGTTCATCAGAGAACAATAGATGTGAAGGATTCCAAAGTTGACATGGTGACAACTCAGTATGAAACTTTTTCTATTAAGGAAGGAGAGACAATTCAAGAAATTCATACAAGATTCACTTCTATCACAAATGAGCTACACTTCTTAGGAGAAGTTATTCCTTTGTATAAGAAAGTGACAAAAATTCTAGGTGTTCTTCCTATGTCCCAGGAAAGCAAAATGGATGCTATTATCGAGGTAAGAAACCTGAAGACTATCACTTTGTATGAACTCATTGGTAATCAAAGACTCATGAGCTCAAGAAGCAACAAGGACAAGAGAAGAAGAAAGAAAAAAGGGAAAAATATCTGGCTTTGAAGGCTTAAAAATCTGATTTAAGTGAAGAAGACACTGATGTTGCCTATTTTGAAAAATGGATTGTTAGAGCTATGAAGAAAAGTAGTCACTTTCAAAGAAGAGGAAGTAGCAGCAGAAAGGGAAGCAATGTTGATGTTTGTCACAAATATGGAAGTGCTGATCATTTTATTAAGGACTATCCAACTCACAAAATGGATTACAAGGAATATCTCAAGAATGGAGGTGACAAAGGAAAGAAAATGGAACAGGTCCCCATAAAATCAAGAATAAAGGCTGCAACTGATTATGCAGCGAAGCAGTCCCTAGCAGTTTGGGGAGATTCCTCTAGTAGATTTGATAAAGCTGAAAAGGCTGAAGATGTGTCTATGTTGGCTGTGAAGAAGTGTGAAGTTATCTATGATTCCTTGTTTATTGTCATGGAAAACACTAAATATGAAGAAGAAAATGAGGTAAATCTCAACATTTAGGAAAATTTAGATAACTACTCTTCTAGTACGATGAAGAAGCTAAAAAATGTGTCGATTGATTCTGTGTGTGAACTGACTTTTGAGAAAAATGCTATAGAAGAGAGTGGAGAATCAAGATATTAAATTAATTTATTGAACTCTCTAGATATTCAAAATAGAGGAATAATTTACAAAGTTAAAATCTAAAAATCTGAGTTTAGTGAATAGATTGAAAGAAGTGGATGATTCTGATGGTAAAGGGAAGAAAGAAGCTTCAAGGCTTCAAATTAAGCGTGCAAAATGTTAAGGGATTCTCAGAAGCATCTTATGACTAAACTTCATAAGAATGAAGAATTAGAAAGGGACCTGGTCCATCTAAGGGAACAACTTAACAAATCACTAAAATGGACCACATCCTCACAAATCTTTTCTAATTTGACTAGTCAAACTTTTAATAATGGTAAAGGGCTTGGATATCAGTGTAAAACCCAATCACTTGGGTCTGGGAAAGCTATTCATGGTATTAGAAATAGGGTCTACAAACCTCTATGAACTCATTGTGGAAGAGATGGACACTTAAAGGAAAACTGTCTGTATTTGTTTAGAGCTAGAATGAGCAGTACTAAATTAATCTAACAGGAGAATTATTATCCTAAGGGTTTCATTCCCTTGAAAAATTTAAAGAAGAGGAACTCTCTACCCAGATGGGCCAAGAAAGAGTTGATCATACCTTTGTCTTACTATTGGGAAGTCAAAATCAAATGGGTTCCCAAATCTATCAAATGATTATGTTTGCAAGTAGGAGGAGGGGAATACAGTCAGAACTGGTTCATCGATAGTGGATGTTAAAAGCATATGATAGGGAGGGCTGACTTGTTTGTTGCTCTTAAGACACTTCATGATGGGGTGTCTCAACTTTCACTTGCTTGCACACCATGCATTTAGCCATAAAACTAAACATATCTTGCTTCATATTGTTCCACCAATAAACCTGTTTAAGATTATGATACATCTTCATCAAACTAGGATGAATGGCATAATGACTCATGAACCTCAGCCAAGATCGTCTCTCATAACGCATGCTCATTGGGAACACAGAATCTGCTTTGGTACCTCAAGATACCATCACCACCAATCTCAAAAGCTGTAACCTTTTGCGGACTCTCATCAACCTTAATCTTTATTAAGATAGGATCCTGTACCAATATCTCCTTTATTTCAGTACCAAGAGATGATTGTGACACCTTTTACACAAACACACCCCATCCTCAAAGTCTAAGAGACGAACTCTAAGGTTAGCCAAATGGTGGATATCTTTCAACTACTCCCACTTATCCTCATCCACATGAGTTAAGATTCCCCATGGATGCCCAGCTAAGAGCATTATAAGCCACATTAGCTTTACCTAGGTGATAGTGGAGACTCATGTCATAGTCTTACAATAACTTAAGCAACCTCCTTTGCGTTAGATTCAACTCCTTCTATGTAAACACATATTGAAGGTTTTTATGATAAAAAAAGATATACACATGGACTCCATACAAGTAGTGCCACCAGATCTTTAATAAAAATACCACAACCATGAGCTCCATGTCATGAGTTGGATAATTCCTCTTATGAACTTTCAACTACCTAGAAGCATAGGCTACCACCCTTCTATGCTGCATCAATAAGCAACCAAGTCCCACATTGGACGCATCATAATAAACAACAAATACATTATTTCCTTTAGGCAGGGTCAAAACTGGAGCTAAAGTCAACTTATCTTTCAGCTTTTCAAAACTACTCTCACAAGCATCAGACCATAAGAACTTCATCTTCTTCAGGGTTAACTTAGTCAATGGGGACACTATAGTCGAGATACTCTCCATAAATTTCCTATTGTAACTGGCTAAACCCAAGAACCTCCAAATATTAATTAACGTTGTAGGCCTAGGCCACATCTTAACCACTACAACTTTCTGCGAATCCACTATGATCCCTTCACTAGAAATGACATGACCCAAAAAAGTAATGACTTTCAACCAGAACTCGCACTTTGAAACTTAGCATACAAATGTTGATCTTTCAAGGTTTACAACATGAGACGGAGATGGTTGGTGTGATCTGCCTCACTCTTGGAATAACTGAAATATCATCATTATACACGATGACAAAAAAATCTAGAAATTGGCGGAAGACCCTATTCATCAAGTCCATGAACGCCGCTAAGGCATTAGTCAGACCAAAATACATGACTAAGAACTCATAGTGACCTTTCCAGGTTTAAAAGGCAGTCTTAGGGATAACCACCTCCCTAACCTTTAGCTGATGATAACTAGACCTAAGATCCATCTTAGAGAAATATCTAACACCCTAAAGCTGGTCGAACACATCATCAATTCGACAAAGAGGATACTTATTCTTCATTGTAACCTTATTTAACTAATGGTAATCAATGCACGTTTGAAGGGAACCATCCTTTTTATGCACAAATAAACTAGGATCACCCCATGAAGATACAATAGGATGGATAAAACCCTTGTCAAGGAGGTTTTTCTCTATTTCTTAAGCTCTTTCAACTCAGCCGAAGCCATTCTGTTAGGAGGGATAGAAATAGGATGAGTGTCCTGGACAAGGTCAATTCCAAAATCAATCTCCCTATCGGAAAGGATACTAGGAATATCATTAGAAAAAACCTTAGGGAATTCATTAACCATGGGAAAAAATTGTAAGAAAGGACCCTCCAAGTTAGAATTTTTAACTCGGACCAAGTGATGAAGACATCTCTTAGAAATCAACTTCTAGGCTCTAACATATGATATGAATCTTCCCTTAGGCAATAGAGAACACCCTTCCTACTCAATCACCAATTTATTAGGGTATTTAAACATGACCTTACGAGTTTGACAATTGAAGAAGGCATAGCATGAGTAAAACCAGTCCATCCCCAATATGACATCAAAATTAACTATGTCTAACTCTACCAGATTTACCAAAGTTTTGCTACCACCAATAGATACCACACAAACCCTATAGACTCTTCTAGCAACCACAGAGTCTCCCACCAAGGTAGAAATATAAAAGGGATCAGGGATACACTCGAGATCAAAATTAAAATATACAGGCACAAATAGGGTCACATAATAAAGAGTAGACCCCAGATTAAGAAAAAAAACACATCATGATAAAAGAGTCGTAACATACCAATGACGACATTGAGAGATGACTCGGAGTCCTAGTGGGTAGCAAGAGCAGACAGGTAATTCCGACTAATACCTGTACCAAAAGTAGAAGCAGCACCCTTTGGTGTAGGAGCTGATGATTTGGAAACATAAATCTTACTTGCACGTGAAGCCCTTAAAAGGACAATCCCTTTACAAGTGACCAATATGAGTATATTTAAAACACATTTTCTTTTCTCTTCACAAAACCCATGGTACGCCTACATAAAAAATCTATAAGGAGGATATGATAGAGTGGAATGAGACCCACTACATAGAAATTAGGCACCCTATGATCAAAACACATATTCATAATAAGAATGACGATCACTCAATGGATTCGTATAGGGAGCACTAGTCGTAGAGTTGTGATAAGAAATCCTTCACTTCTTCTTAGACCAATTTCTACCATCTCTACCACTTTGCTGCTGACCTCCACCTTTATCAGAAAATCAAAACTTCTTACTCTACCTTTCACCTATCTTTGCCTTTTTTTCTTTTCTTTCTTAACCTGTTGCATATACACAACTAATCTAGAGATGTCCATATCTTTGTTAAAAAAGGTATCTTTAATCTCTACAATTAATCATGGGATAACCTAGAAGAAAATTTCCTCTTTCTATACCTCATGCTAGACTCCAACATAGGAGTATACAAGCACAACTAATGAAATTTTAAGTTATACTCCTTGACCATCATCTACCTTGCTTTAGATTAACAAACTCTTCAACTTATAAGGAAAGAAGCAGTTCAAAAAGTATTAGACAAATCATCCCAATATATGAATTTGGCATCGTCTCTCTTAGACTTTTCCCATTCCTTATACCATTGGTATGCTACATCCTTCAGTTGATAAGCAGTGAATGTTACACCCTCCATATTTGTAGCATGTATAATCCAAAAAATCTTCTCCATCTCATCTATAAAACCTTGAGGATCCTCCTAAACATTAATGCTAGTAAATATTGGAGGACTTAACCTTATAAGTTAGAAAACCTTTGTGGCCTCAGAAAATAGAGTAATAGCAGATACACGCTCAGACTGAGAAGACACTAATTGAGCCAACATATGAATAGACTTACAAAATTTTGCCTATATTTGACACATCAACCTAAGGAGCTCGAGAAAGACTAGAGGGGACCGATGGAACTTCAAAAAGGCGATCAGGAATTTGACCCCTAGACTTGGTTTGTACCCCATAAGCAAGGCGTGTCCCATCAGCATTGTCTTCTAGTGGGATAGAGGAGTTTCTATAACATTCAGATCATCTGTGAGGCATGATCTTGAAATCGAACAAATAGAAATTAGAGGAAATTTGAAAGCTTAGACTCTATAGCTTGAAATAGAACAACAAGAAAGGGAAACATTTATAAATGCCTCATAGCCTCTCCCTTATATATGTTATACACTACACACCCATAAAACGACTTTTACTTGACATGGCTTTGTTAGACACCCAATGACACCAAACCTAGGCTCTGATACAACCTAGACACGACCCAAACAAGGGCCTTGTCAAGATAGGTATCTCAAGTCCAATAAGGACCAAAGACCACCCCCAACACCCTAAACTATTAAACACCTTACACCCATGTCAGATGAATTACAAATATATAACATAATATCCTGTGATAGCCTAAGAAAGTTTAATACATGTCCATTACCATCCATCGATGACCGGCCAAGCGACCGACTGACACAGCCCAATAATCGTAGTAGTCCAAAAAAAAGCCTTCTAAACAGTGAACCAAAACTGAATATCAATAAAGTGTTGGGACATGCCCCTGAATATAGCTAAAAATAGTATCAAATAGTCTATAACTAAAAAAAAATCCTAAAATATAGCCTTCCAAAGAATAGAAGCTTACCTCTTCAAGTCAAATCTCAATCAATCCATGATCATTGAGCAGGAGAAGTAGAAGTATAGCCAATACCTTTATTGTATGGGGATACAACATATGAAGATAGTTAGTGAGGTGAACGCTAGCATGTAACTTAGGGGTAAAGATAAAATAATGCCATCAATTCAAATCAAGTCAACCCATGAATAATAACTATATGCAAATACATATATACAATTTATCTCGGGATAGGGAACAAGGTTTATCATGCACTTTTTATCCATAAGCGGGATTTTGTTGCTCATCCATCATATAATAGTACCCATGGGCTATATAGTCCCCAACTCTCATCCCTGGTCAGCCCCAATAAATGTAGCTGCACAAACCATTGAATAATCGGAGGGCTCGAACCTCCCAACATATACTAAGGTGACTTAAGCACCCAATCATGTATTGATTTATAGTAGACTCTAACCTCCCTAATCATGAAATAGTAATGAGAGAGAATCAAACCTCCCTATTCACCTTGAACCCTACATCAATAAATATGGTTTTCAGTGTCGGTCTCCCAGACCTCCACTTTCATGACTTAGCAACACAACCTTTATTTGAGCCCAATTAAAATATTTATCAAACAATCCCAATCATGAACCATAGTTTACATTAAGGGATACATTTTTGGTATCGTCATACCAATGATACTCGTAAGGTAACATATTATGCCAAAACAATTTCCATTAACTTAGGGAGAACAACTCCTTTTGTTCATTAATACAAGGTGGGGGAACACCATCTCCTTTTGTTCATTAAATCATACTATTGTGTTTTGAATACCTATTTATATCATGCAATAGTTTAAGAATAGTTCCATTTACAAATTCCTACTTTTCTTCTAACTCAAAACCAATTTCACACTATAGTTAGGGTCATAACACTTCAAAAGTTACAAGTTTGGTAAAATCATAATTTCCTAGACCATTCACCATACCCATGCACCCACAAGTTCAAAACCATAATTAAAGCATAAAAATCATATATAAACTATGAGAAGCTTTGTTCAATTCATAAACATTCAAGACCCTAGCCTATATTTCAAAACCAACAAAAAAATCTCATGAGTAATACTTTAAAACATATGCTTTTACAAAATTAACAATGGGGAAAGAGTAACATGCCTTAAATAGTAAGATGTACGAGAAATCATCCTTGAAATCTCTAATTAATCAACCTCTTAAAAACCCCAAGTGTTCTTGACCTTAAGGAATTATAAGTATTGAGAATTTACTTTGAATGTGTTTCTGAGTGATAATGACACCCTAAATGGGTTAAAATATGTACTTTTCAGGTTGGGTAAGAACGAAAATGTCTAGGATGCCCTTAACTTAAAAGCTGAAAAAGTGTCGCCTTTGACTAAGATTCAACCCTTGACTCATAAACACTCCTTATGACTCATCACGATGAGTCGTAACTAAAGCAGTAACACTAAGGAAACATATACTACTAAACTTACAACTCAGCCACAGGAATTGTAAACGGACCCTACGACTCATAGGGTCCTGTAGTAGTCAACACTGAAGCCCAATTAGGACTGATACTAGACACCCTATAATTACACCTAACGACTCATAATATATCTTTATCGATCTTAGTAAGCCATTGGTACTCAGAGTAGAGTCAATCCACAAACTTACTAATTTGGTTACGACTCATCCCAACAATTCGTGAGGACACTCTACGACTTATAAGGTCTAATCATAACCAGGGAAGTGACCTCAAAGCTCAAGGAATTTTCAAGGGACAAAATCTGGGGTGTTTCAGTAAAGTAGGAACATATTGGTCTAACTTAATACCATACCTTTGCAGTTATACACCTATGGGAACTACTTTTGAAGCAAATAGTTGAGGCAAACACAAATTGAGAATTCACTCAAGAAAGAGAGGGACCTGGTCCCATCTCTCAGGTTAGTAACAAAATAGTATGCTTTAATAATCATAAAATTATATCTAAAAATCCACGTTTCTTTCCTTATCTGAGCAAAATCTGT
Source organism: Capsicum annuum (assembly GCF_002878395.1). Lineage (NCBI taxonomy): Eukaryota > Viridiplantae > Streptophyta > Magnoliopsida > Solanales > Solanaceae > Capsicum > Capsicum annuum. The sequence goes on from NW_025890893.1 coordinate 161,704, forward strand.
CATTTCATAGCAATGTGAAGAGTGGCACCTATTAAAGTCAGACTTGTCATTTCAAAAAGTCACCTTTTAAATAACAATAGTCACCTCCCTTAATTACAAAATCAATCCTTTTTATGTCATTCTCCTCCAAATTAATTTAAATCATCTTCCTCAATCATCTATCATCTCTAAATTAAACTGGTCCTATTTTCTCTCTCTTATAAAAAATACAAAACGCCAGACATTCCCACTTCCTCAACCCCCATTAAAGACCTAGAAGTCGAGAATGCCCTAAAAAATTAATCCAAATAATACTGAATCAATCACTCTAATGCATTAACACACAAAACCATAGAAGACATCACCTTAAGTACTCAATAAGAACCTGTGTTAACTCCACTTTCTGAATTCTCTCCAAAAATTCCAAAACTCCTAAACGAATCTGTCCCCATCATAATTTCCTCAACCCTCAAAATATATTTGTCGTCTACCTTAATAGAGGATTTAAATTAAGGTTTTGGTTCTCTAATTGAAACTAAATTGTCACAAATTCTTAATTTCTTTGAGGATACAGAAATAATAAAACTCTCAGACACCCTACAAGTACCTGGTTCCCCTACTCCCTAAGATTAAAACCCTATTTTTTCTCAACTATGTGATAAAGAAATACTAGTAAAGAGTTTTAAAATTTCTAACAGTGTGAATATGTAGCTAAAACCATATTTCTACTTTAAAATAATCCCAAGGAAAGATCCTTTAGTGTGAAAGAACAAGTAGTGGGTGATAAGGTTGATGTGAAAAAAGAAAGAGAAATTATGCTACCTCTAGATGAGGAGGTTGAGAAGGATGGGGATAAACCACCTCTGAGGTGTTCTATGCAAAAATAAAGGGAAAGAAAAGTCAAATAAAAAATGGTTGATACTAGTGTCAAGGTTGATAGATCATATTCTAGTAAAGGTTCTAAAAAGAAGTTGTTAGTAGATGCTATAAAGGCTAGCGAGTCTTCTATTAATAAGAGAAAAAGACTGAAGAAAGTTGTTATAGTGGAGGAGAAGAATGTTGAAGTTGTAGAGGTTAGAGAGGGTGAGGACATTGATCATGGTATTGTTATTGCAATTAAGAAAAGAAGAAAAGAAATTCACATTGTAGGATGGACCAGGTCATCAGGTTCAAAGTTTGGTAGCCCTACAGGAATGAAAAAGAAACACATTACTGTTAAGAAGAAGAAAGTCTCTGAGGGACCTGGTCCCAAAATGAGAAAAGTTATTGAAGAGAAACCAAGTATTGATTCCAAAAGAAGAAGAAAGAAGGAAGAAAAGAAGTCAGCATCTAGAGAAGCAAGAAATGTGATCTTGAAATCCCAGAAGGTTCTATTTGGTAGAATATTTAATCCTAGGATTTATGAGAAACTAGCATGGTAGAGTGGGTGGAATATGTCGAACACTAGGGATGATTACACCTCTTATAGGAACCAACTCCCATGGTTTTTAAAGAGAAAAAAAGAGAATTCTATTATACAATAGATTTCTCAGATGATGGATTAAGCCTTACTACCTAGGTTCAAGGAAAGGAAATAAAACTGGATGAAAAGGCACTAGGAAAAATTCTGGATGTCCCTATTATGGGTGTGAAGACTGTTGTAAAACAATAGGCCTTAATTGAGTTTATAATTGATATGCCAAAAGTGAAAAAAATCAATAGTAGGTGTTAGGAATAAGTTTCTAATAAGTGAATTCCAGTTGGTTTTTAAATTTGTAAACAAAGTTATTTTGCCCATTTAGAGAAAAAAGTATTGCCTCTGCTATTGATCTATTTCTGGTAGAGTGTCTGAGTAAATTTGAGCTGATAATTATGCCTGCTCTTATGATAGAGCATATGAATAACGTGATCAATAAAAAGGAAAGAAGATATAGGATTTTGTACGGGTACTTCTTGAACAAGGTATTTGATCATTTTTGAATGATTGGGACTAAAGAGACTCTTGGAATAGTCAAACAAAGGTTTGGTTTGATAATATTGATGGAAAAACATTGCGTAGAAGGAAAAGTGGGGACTGTGTCCTAAGTGTCAGAGCTATTAGCTTCTCAGGAGAATTTAAGCAAGGAAATGGAGGAGATGAGGATTAAGTTAGCTGTTAAGGATACTGAGATAGTGCACTTAAAGATGCAGAATAAGAGGTTATCCTTAGAGGGACCAGGTGATACTAAGAAACTTATAACAAAAAATGCAAAGCTCCAGACCAAGGTTGCAGAACTTACTAAGGAGGTTTAAGGTATAAATATAAAAGTTAAGGACCTCACAAAGCAATTCCTAAATGCTCACACTGCAGAGAGTTCTAGAATACAGTTGTTGTTAAATCCTTCTCCCTAAGCCCCCCTCTACTTATGTTCTATCATCCTTGTGTTACTTTTTCATCCCTGTGTCAATTTGAAGTTTTTGTTTCTATCATGGCTTTTGATGAATTATATATCTTACATTTATTTTGGTATGCTATAATGGTTCTTATCTTATTTAAAAATTAATGAATCCTTTATTTGTGTGTCTAATCTGTCTCTTCTTTATTTTTAAAGTTGTTCTTCATGTTAGTGTTTCCTAGTGGCCATGAGTTAATTAACTTGTGCTTATTTCACTCTTAGCTTGTTGTTATCACTTTTCAATGATTCCAAAAGGGGGAATACTGAATTCATGTGGTAGGGACTAGGTGAGGTGTGTGTTGCATGATGCATTAGGGACTAGGTACATATATGTTGAATGCTGGTGAAGTATGATGGCATAGTGATAGGGGGAGAATATTGGTGAAGCATGATGGTATATTGATAGGGAGAAGTATGGTGAATAATGATAGGGGGAATATTTATCGATAGTAGTAGTGATCACTCTAATTGAAAATGATGAATGAACATTCATGCTAAAAAATCTATGGTTGGTTTGTCATCTCCAGAAAGGGGGAAAATTACTATATGCTATTTTGATAATGATCAGTTAATGACAAGGAACCAGGTCCCTGGGTCTTTATGAATTAAGTACAGTTGTCACTGTCCTACATAGTTTTTTCTGTTAGTGTAGCAACTGCATAGGTGAGCTTATACCAATTAGGACACCTAGCACAGTCATATTTCTATCCTAATTATTATCCAGCTATAAATAGAAAAGAATACTCATCAATTTACCAGTTTTTATAATTAGATTGTTCAAAGAGAGAAATCGACAAAAACTTAAATATTCCTCGAGTCCCAATCTCTTATGTGCTGAGAAAATATGTGTTCTTGAGTCAAGTCTTGGTCTGTATTTGAATTACTTATGTTATAAGAGTAATGCTCTTCTTATGATCTTTAGAGTGCTTAGGTAGAGATACCTAAGTTGATATTGGTTAGAGTTAATCAATATTGAGACGAGTTCTAGCTTGTGTTGTCAAGGTAGGTTTGTAATGGAGTTGTTAAAAACTGATGGAGCTTAGAGTTAAGTTCCCATTTAAGTCTATAATCAAGAGTTTAATTATAGTTTATTATTGAGTGCTTGTGAGGTCAAGCTGTGGTTTTTCCTCCCTTGAGCATGGAGGTTTCCACATTGAATATTTGTGTTCTATAATTTCCTGCAATGTTTTGTTTCCATATTGCTTTACTGTTTGATTGCACGTATCTGACTCTAAGGGACCTGGTCCTTTATAATGTGGTGCAACACTCAAAGTTTCAATAGAAGCCATTGTTGCTCCTGCTCTACCCCTTAATGTGAAGTTTGATATTACTTGTGCAATGATCTAGCTGCTAAACTTAAAAGGTGTATTTTCTATATTGGCAGCAGACGATGCAAACATGCATCTTGCCAATTTTATTAGGATTTGTACTCCATTTACGATACTAGGGGTAGATCAGGAAGCTTTGAGGTTACTGTTGTTCCCTTTTTTACTGACTAGAGAAGTATCGGTATGGTTGGGGCAGCTTCCTTAAGGCTCAATCACAACTTAGAAGGAGTTGTGCAGATAAAATTTTGAATCGATTTTTTCCTCCTATTAGGTTGCTCAAACTAAGAGATGAGATTTACAGCTTCCAACAGTTGCCTACAGAGTCTATGTATGAAATATGCTTTTGGTTCAAAATGAAGTTAAGCATGGTCTCTTATCACCGGATTCCAGAATCCAATATGTTAGAAATCTTCTACAGATCTCTAATGTTAGCTCTAGGGCAATGACACTATATCGGGAGTCGCACTCATGCATCTTCATTGGGATATAGCCCAGGAAATACTAGATGAGATCTCTGTCACAAATCAAGGGTGGCATACTGAGGAGGCTGATAGAGGAGTTGGTACATATGTTATTGGGGATGCAAATGACTACAGAGCTAGTGATGATTCCATAGGTCAAAAATTTGCACAACTTAAAACTGATATTGGGCTGCATACAAAACAATTTGCAGCAATGATCACTAAAAATATGAATGCAGTGGGGGTATAAGGAACTACTTCAAGAGTGTATGACTCTGAAGCAGATGAGAAAGCAAAGTATTTGGATTAAGAAATAGCATATTTTCGAGCCAAGGGGCAAGGAAACAAAGGTCAAAACTACTATAGTGATAGGTAGGAGACAGAAGTAGAGAGTAAGATGGTGATTAGAGGAGAAAAGATAATTATTTGGAGAAGAGTGATAGATATGTTTCACCAGGTAGCCAGACATAGATTCAAGAATGGAGGCAATATTATCATAGTTTGTAAAAGGCCATGAAATCTAGGATAGCTTCTTTATGGAAATTAAGGTGTCTATATTGGGGATGAATCATAAAGCTGAGTTGCACGCCACTGTGATCAAACAATTGAAGCAATAATTTAGCCAAATGCCCTCCATATTGAAGTAAAGGCAGACTAGCACTTTTCCCAGTAATACAATGCAAAATCTGATGAATGATAGTCATTGTCATGCTATTACCACTCTGAGTAGTAAGACTACTAAAGATCCTCTTACGCCCATTACAGTTTGATCAATGAATGATGATGTTGAAGAAGCACTTGAAGTTAAAGATAGAAAATCATCAGGTGTTGGTCATAGTTCTACAAAGGATAAGGTCAAGGGTAAGGTGGATAAGCCTATTCTGAAGGCTATTCCAAGACCTGCTCCCTTTTTCTCAAAGGTTGAAAAAGAAGCAGGAAGTGGGCAACTATTAAAAGTTCCTGTCTATGTTAATGGAGTTGTCTGTAAACTTACCACTTATAGAGGCATTAGAATAGATGCCGGCTACATAAAATTTATGAAAGATATGGTCACTTGCAGCAGGCAGTGAGTTATGAGCGCTCGCAGATAATTTGCATCATTGCTGTGTTATTGATCTAGGAGCTAGTATCAATTTTATGCCACTGGTTTTGTTTAAGCAGTTGCGGTTGGGAAAAAATGATGGTTAGTCAGACTATGATGGCTGATTAGATCATGAAAAAGCTGATTGGTATTCTTTGTGATGTGTTGTTAAATATGGAATCCTTCATCTTTCCAGCTTTGGAGTTGAAGGCCCTCCCATTTTACTTGTCCTATGCATATTTTATGAGCAGCAACACCTTGCCAGTGATTATTAAAGCTAACCTAATTGAGATAGAGATAGAGGCATTGCTAGCAGTAGTGCAGAGGTTCAAGAGAGTTATAGGGTGGACCACTATAGATAGTGTGGGTATTCTGCCAGGCATCTATACCCAAAAAATTAGCTTTAACTGGACTGTATCCCAAGTCCCTAGCATTAGTGCTGGCTAAATCCCCTTATGAAAGAGGTAGTAAATAAAAAATCATTAATTGGTTGGATGCATGTAGTTTATCCCATTGCTGATAACAAGTGGGTTAGTCCTGTTTAGTGTGTCCCAAAGAAAGGTGGAATTACTATTGTACCAAATGAAAAGAATGATCTCGTGCTATTGAGACCAGTCATAAGTTGGAGAGTGTACATAGATAATAGGAAGCTGAACACATGGACCTAAAAGGACCACTTCCCAATGCCCTTCATGGACCAGATGCTAGATAGACTTGCGGGAAGTGGCTAGTATTATTTTCTGGATGGCTAATGGGGTTATAATCAGATCATGATTTCTCCCAAATATTAGTAGAAAGACACCTTTATGAACCTATATGGGAACCTTTGCTTTCAATAGAATGCCATTTGGGTTGTGCATTGCTTTAGCCATATTTTAGAGATGCATGATGTCCATTATCTCTTACATGGTAAAAGACACCATTAAGGTATTTATGAATGAATTTTTTTATAATTAGTGATTCTTTTGAGGACTGTTTGGTCCACTTGGCCAATGCTCTAACACGATGTGAAGAATGTAACTTGGTACCCAATTGGGAGAAGTGCCATTTTATGTTAAAAGATGGAATTATACTTGGGCATAGTATCCTAAAAAGAGGAATATAGGTTGATAAGGTGAAAATTATAGTAATTGAGGAGCTTCCACCACTAATCTCAATGAAGGGAATTCAAAACTTTTCAGGCCATGTTTGTTTTTATAGGCGATTAGTCAAGGGTTTCTAAAAGATTGCAAACCCTCTTTGAAAGCTCCTTGAGAAAGAGGTGAAGTTTGACTTTAATGAGTCATGTATAAAAGCTTTTAAATGCTTTAAGGAGCGGTTAGTGTCAGTCCCTATCATAGTGTCTCCTGACTGGTCCTTGCCATTAGAGACCATGTGCGATGCAAGCTGTGTGGCCCTTGGTGCTGTCCTGGGACAAAGGCGAGAAAAGATTTTGCACCCTATCTACTATGCCAGCAAGGCATTAAACCCTACTCAGAAGTATTGTACTATTACAAAACAAGAGTTACTAGAAGTGGTTTTTGCCTTTGAAAAGTTTTGGTCTTATATGATTGGCTTGAAGGTTGTTGTTCATACGGTCAATACGACTAAGAGATACTTGATAGATAAGAAAGATGCTAAGCCAAAATTGATCTGTTGGGTTCTCTTGCTGCAAGAGTTTAATTTTGAGGTTAAAGACTGAAAGGGTAGAGAATATTAGCTTACAGATCAGTTATCCAGACTTAAGAATGAAGCAATGCAAAAAGTAGGGAATGGTCTTGAAAAATTGATGATACTTTTATAGACAAACAAATTTTGGCAGCGTTGCAAGACCAAATTCCCTGGTTTGCGTATTTTGAAAATTACTTGGCAAGTGATCTTGTCTTAGAAGGCTTATTCTTTTAGTAGAAGAAGAGATTTATGCATGAGGTTAGGAAATTCTTCTGGGATGATCCCAATCTATATAGAATTTGTGCAGATGGTATAACTCATAGATGCATCCCGGAGATGGATATTATGGACTTCTTAAGGCTTGTCATGGTTCATCTAACACGAACAACACATAAGATATTACAGTTAGGTACTACTGGCTAACAATATACAAAGATGATCATGACTTTGCTGCTTCCCGTGACCAATGCCATTGTAAAGAATGCATTTCAAGGAACCATGAACTCCCTATGACCTCTATTTTAGAGATAGAGTTGTTTGATGTGTGGTGAGTGGACTTCATGGGACCATTTGTGAGCTCCTATGGTATGAGGTATTCTTAGTTATAGCCGACTGTGTCCAAATGGATGGAACTAGAAGCGTTCCCAAACAATGAAGGAAGAACTATCTTCGTATTCTTGAAAAAACATATCTTTTCTCAATTTGTCACCCCACATGCAATAATTAGTGACGGTGGGTCGCATTTCTGTAACCGCCTTTTCAAAAGTACGCTATTGGACAGGTTAAGGTGTCCAAAAGAGAGATAAAGTCCATTTTGGCAAAGAATGTGAATGCCCATATGACTGATTGATCAAGAAATCTAGATGATGCATTATCGATCTATTGAACAGCTTTTAAAACCCCCCATAGCTGATGTTTTGCCCCTGTTTCGATTTGAAAGTGCTTGGAAAATATTATTTTTGACCTTTTAAACTATTCCAAAACCATAAAGAAAATTTGGAACAATTTACGAAATTACAGAGTCGCCACTTGATTTTTGAGAAAATATCAAGAAAAACTAAAAATATTATTTAAAAGATTCAAAATAGAAAAAATCTTTTACGTTTAGAAATTCTGAGTAAGCGGTTCCTACTAATACTCTTAGAAAGTTGTTAAGGAACCAAATTATTTTTAACTTCAACATAATGATCAGCATCTAGGAGGTATATGTAACGTCCCAAAATATCATCCCGAGACGCCACACGATGCCCAAGGCTACACTTAGCCTCAAGCTAACCCTTTAAGCCAAAACACTACCCTTGGGTTCCAACACAGCAGCATACATTCTACGCTAAGGATATATATATAAGTACATATCATATCACATCGCACATGACACGAAATATCGTTAGACTGTACATATATGGAATGTCTATACACAAACCAACCCAACAATACACTAGTCTGACATAGCCTCTATACAGCAAAATCAACGAGCCATTGGGACAAACCCCTAACTGACTCAACAGACCAAAGGGATCACAAAACAACAGCACCAAAACTTGCAACTTGGTTCTTGAACCATGAGGACTCATCACAGAAAGAACGTAGATGCGGCACTCGAATATCACTATCGCGGCTGTGGCTGAGTACCTGAACCTACATCATGGTAAGAATGTAGCCCATAGAGAAATATGTGGGTCAGCACAAGATACGTACTGAGTATGTGGGGGCGTATGTAAAATATAAATAATATCATAAATTTCATAAAAACGTACATATGAACCATAATGACACACCTAACTTGAGTGACATTAAATCATGCAACTCATAAAATCTTAGATAGGAAATGTAGGAGAAAAACCTCATAAATAATTATAGATCATCATAGGCAACTTGACTTACCACATCAAACCTCGGAGTGACTCGATATTTCAATAAACATGAATCGTATAGACAGGGGAGTTTCCTATAACCGACAACCCCACATAAGCTATGTGGAATACCAATGTTTGAAACCCCCGTTGGCGGGAGCGTCATACTCTTTGCCAGGGAGTACGACCTTAAAACTGCAATAATCATAATCGGGCTCGCTGGACAATAATATCATTATCAAACAACCCTATGGTGGCACATAGGTTTGGGGAAATACCAAATTTCCCTCTCGGTGCTAAGTAATACTCCCCGACAAGCTCAGAATGCGTTAGGAAATCCACCACAACATCATAAGGGTCTATCATAAAGACCAAATCAAGTCTCTTTCTCATTTATTAAATTATATCAATTTGTGGATTCCCAACTTAACACATTTTAGCTCAAAATATTTTAATCTTACTCAACATCAAAAAGGTATCAATGCGTTGAACCATAACCGACTCAACATTTGGACAATGATATGAAGATTAATACATAATATTTTAAACAATTTAACTCATCAAAATCATCCAAAAAATACCAAGACTCATTGCAACTTCAATATCAACATTTCTCAATTTACCATCCAACTCTCATTTAAAGGTACTTGAGACATCAACCTATAGTAGGGATATAGAATTTCCAATATCAATTATAAATTCATAATAAGGAAATAGTGGAATGATACTATAAATCAAGGCTTAACAAATTAAATCATCATACTCTCACAATCAAATACTTTTTGGACATAATTCCATCTCAACATCATACACATATCGGATGACATAATCCCATAGCTCATGGACAATAATATAAGATATAAAACCATATTTCCAATTCATGTTAAAACATGTAAAATCTCATGTCAATGTAATTCAACAAAAATACCGGGCACAAGATTGAAAGGATAATCTTGTTTAAAGCCCCACATACCTAATAATGGAAGATGAATATGAAGTTACGACTCCGAAACTTTATTCACAAAAATAAAGGATGCTTCTCGAAGACCTTAACATGATCAACTCAAATCCCAAATCAATTTGAAATTTCTACGGTTCAATCAAGAGACATAGACGCATGAAATTTGGAGTAGTAGGGTTTGGGTTTAAGCCTTAGAAAATTTTGGAGAAAAATGACCTATTGAATGCTCTTAATGGACTTAAATCAATGGTTTAACCGGATGGATTGGAGTGGGAATGACCAAAATATGCTTAAAAATTAAATAATATCAAATCTGTCCTTTGGTGGACTATTTTGATAGGCTGAAGTAGATCGACCAAAACTTTTTGATCCGATGGCCAAATTGGATGAAACCAATTTCATTGGAAAGAGGACTTTCAGAAATTCCTGTTGATATATAGTGGCTCACCCAGATCATTCTGTATAAGGAGTTATGATCGCATAAAGTTGACCCTAAAATTCGCCTGGCCTCAATATTATTTTCCTGCTCATTTACTGTTCACTACTATTCACGGTTAGTTCGGAATGATCATAACTCATCGCTTAAGTGTCCATTTTGGATGATCCACATATCATTGGAAATATTATTCGATGCTCTACGCTATGAAGGGTCGCATATCCAGAAATTTCACACAGAAAAATTATTAATCATGATAACGAACAGAATTCAACATATTTTCGTCTGAGATCTTAACGAAAAAATTTTTTGGTGCTTCACATCATCTCCCCCTTGGAAACATTCATCCTCGAATGTTGATAGGTAGGTCAAGAATACTATGAAAATGAGTAAATATAGAAAAATCATCTTGCCCAAGCATATACTCCATTCTAGATATTTTTTGGATATCGTAGAAAATACACAAGCCAAGATAAATATAGCAATAAGGATTAAATCAAAAGAGAACGATACCTTTGACATGCTCAGGATTCGTAGGAAAGAGGTGGAGATATTTTGTTCACATATCTGCTTCGGCTTCCCAAGTATCACTCTCCACGGATTAATTTGGCCAAAGAACTTTAACCAAAGGAACTTCCTTGTTTCTTATCCTACGAACTTGAAAGTCAAAAACCTTAACCGGAACTTCTTCATATGAAAGACTATCTTGAATACCCGAGTTTTTGGAAGGATCAATCACAACAAAATCACCAATAGACTTCTTAAGCATAGAAACATAGAAAACCGGTTGGACGTTAGATAACTCCACGGGCAATTCAACCTTATAGGCTACCTTTCCAATGGGATCCACAATCTTATACGGACCAATGTAACGGGGACTTAGTTTTTCTTTCTTCCCAAATCTCTTCACCCCTTTCATGGGTAAAACTTTCAAGTACACTAAATCACCAACATCAAATTCAAGGTCTTTCCTCCTTACATTTGCGTATGATTTTTGATGACTTTGGGCGGTTTTCAACCTTTCCCGCATTAACTTAACCTTCTCCATGGCCTCGAATATAGCATCCGATCCAGTCACAGCAGGCTCACCAACTTCAAACCAACCAATGGGTGATCTACACCTTCTACCATAAAAAGCTTCAAACGGGGCCATTCCAATAGTAGCATAAAACCTGTTATTGTAAGCAAACTCGATTAATGCTAAGTGCTCATCTCAACTACCTTTAAAATCAAGCACACAAGCCCTCAACATATTTTCTAAAGTATGAATGGTCCGCTCGGCCGGACCATCTATTTGCGGATGGAAAACAGAACTTAAACGAATTTGAGTACCGAGACCCTTTTGGAAAGATTTCCAAAATTGAGAGGTAAACTGAGTACCTCTATCAGAAATAATAGCCAAAGGGATTCCATGAAGTCTGATGAGTTCCCGAATATATATTCTAGCATAATCTTCAGCTGTATACAATGAATGCACAGGCAAGAAATAAGCTGATTTCATCAGCCGGTCTACGACAACCCAAATTGAATCATGATGGTGATGAGAAGGAGGCAAACCAACTATGAAGTCCATAGTCACTTCTTTCCACTTCCAAGAAGGAATACTAAACTCTTTCTTCACATCACTGGGCCTTTAATGCTCTATTTTAACCTGTTGACACATGGAATACTTCTATAAATTCTTCTATGTTCCTCTTCATACTGTTCCACTAATAGATTTCCCGCAAATCATGGTACATCTTGGTAGCACCAGGATGGATGGAGTATCGTGTACCATGTGCTTCCGCCATAATCCTCTGCTTCAAGTTATCAACATCAGGAACACATAATCTTTCTTCGAGTCTCAAAATGCCATCTCCCACTTGGGAGAAAACCTCCACCTTTTGGTCTTTAACTGACTCTTTTAACCTGACCAAGGTAGGATCCCTGTCTTGCTTCTCCTTCACTTCCGAAACTAAAGAGGATTCGTAACTGCTTTGCACTCCTATACTACCCTCAACATCACCAAATAACCTAACCCTTAATCTAGACAAACGATGTACCTTACGGGCCAACTCCTTCTTACCAATCTCCATATGTGCTACGCTACCCATGGACTTCCGACTAAGGGCATCTGCTACTACATTCGCCTTGCCCGGATGATATAGCATGCTCATATCGGTGAATATATATACTGCAAGCTCTTATGGTCCGTGAAGACGTCGACATGGACACCATACAAATAATGTCTCCAGATTTTCAAAGAAAAAACCACGACAGCTAATTCAAGGCCAAGGGTAGGATAATTCTTCTTGTGTGGCTTTAGCTGCCTGGAAGCATAAGATATAACCTTGCCCTTTTGCATTAATACATAACCCAAACCGACTCTGAAAGTATCGCAATACACCACAAAACCATCAACACCATCAGGCAAAGTCAACAAGATTCAGACCACAGGAACTTCACTTTCTTTTGGGTCAAACGGGTCATAGGAGATGCAATAGATGAAAACCCTTCAACAAAACGATGATAATAACCAGCTAGCCCCAAGAAACTTTGGGTATCAGAAGGAGAAATAGGTCTAGTCCAACTCTTTATAGCCTCTATCTTTTGAGGATCAACTCTAATACCTTCAAAAGAAACAACATGACCCAAGAAGGCTACAAAGTTCAGCCAGAACTCACACTTACTGAACTTAGCATACAACTGATGAGTTCAAAGAGTTTCCAACATGATTCGGAGATGATCCGTATGGTCACCCTTACTTCGGGAGTAAATAAGAATATCATCAAGGAACACTATTACAAATAAATCCAAATATGGCTGGAATACATGGTTCATAAGATCCATGAAATCCGTTGGAGCATTACTTAACCCGAAAGGCATCACTAGAAATTTAAAATGACCGTAACGGGTTCGGAAGGCTTTCTTGGGGATATCACATTCCCTAACCTTAAGTTGGTGATTCAAAAAGTAGCTCGCACCTTGCAATTGATTAAATAAATCATCAATTCAAGGAAACAGACATTTATTCTTGATAGTAACCCTATTAAGCTGCCGGTAATCAATACACATCTACAAAGAACCATCTTTCTTATGCACAAATAGGACAGGTGCACCCCACGGGGACACACTAGGTCTGATAAAGATTTTGTCTGAAAGATCTTTCAATTGCTCCTTCAACTCTTTAAGTTCCGCAGGAGCCATGCGATACGAAGGAATAGAAATAGGCAGAGTATCGGGAAGAAGGTCAATCCTGTACTTTATCTCTCTATCAAGAGGTACTCCAGGGACATCTTCCAGAAAGATATCAAGAAACTTATTAATAGCATTAATTGACTGAATAGTCGGGGTTTCAGACTTAGTGTCTTTAACCTGAACAAAATGGTGGATACAACCCTTGGAAATCAGCTTCCTAGCTTTGAGATAGGATATGAAATGACCCTTAGGAATCACAGAACTCCCGGACCATTTGAGGATAGGTTCATCCGAAAACTGAAACTTGACCACACGGGCATGACAATCAATAGACGCATAGAATGAGTAAAGCCAATCCATACCCAGAATGATATCAAAGTCAACCATATCTAGTTCAATCAAATCAGCATACATAACCCAATGAAAGACAGCAATGGGAAATTTCTTATACACCCGCTTAGCAATGACAGAGTCTACTACCGGAGTAGAAACTAAAGTAGGCTCAAAAATTAGTTCAGGACCCATTTCAAAATTTACAGCAACCAGAGGTGTCACATAAGAAAAACTCAAACTGGGGTCCATCAACACATAGACATCAAACTAGAAAACATAGAGCATACCAGTGATAACATCAGGAGAGTCCTCCTTCTCCTGATGAGGTGGTGTAGAATGGAAATTATATTGGCATTGACCGCCAGTAGTACTAGATGAAGAACCCTGAGGAGGAACTGGATGGGCTATGGGAGGCAGGGCACTGGTAGCCTGACTCTGGGGACGGGCATCACGACTCTGCTGTTTGGCATACGGGCAGTCTCTAAGTATATGGCCCAACTTTCCACAACCAAAATAGCCTCGCTTCCCCATATAACACTCCCCAAAATAGTCTTTACCACACTTAGCACACGAAGGAGGATGAGGTCAATTGCTTACACTGTCCTAAGACCTGGAAGGTACCGATATATTCTTGAGCTCCTGCCTACCCCAATATACGTGAGCACTAGTTGAGGAAGGTGCATGTATAAATGGACGTCTCTGAAACTGAAGGTGACTCTCTCTAGAGAATCTAGTCTGACCAGACCCCTGTTGCTCCGATCTGACTCTCTTAATCCCTCTTACTCTTTCTCTTTCCTTTATTTTATCTGACTCAATCTGTTGGGCATGAATCATTAACCCAGGAAGATCAATCTCCATGTTGATCATAGCAGATCTACATTCTTTCACCATATAACTCGACATCCCAGTTAGAAACTTGCTCATACTAGTCTTTGAGTTAGCCATTATATTGGGAGCGTACTTCGATAGCTGATTAAACTTAAGACAATACTCCTTAACCGACATAGATCCTTGTCTCAAATTCATAAACTCCTCTATCTTAGCTTCCCGTAACTTAAGAGGAAAGAATCTATCCAAGAAAGTATCTTGGAATAATTACCAAGTCACCGGAGCGATATCATCCTCTCTGTCCTTATTCCATATCTGCACCCAGTCATAGGAAACATCCTTCAACCGATAAGAAGCCAGCTCCACACTTTCTTCCTCGGTCACGTGCATAATCTATGTAATTTTATTCATTTCACCAACATACATCTATGGGTCCTCACCCTCTCTCGACCCATGAAACTTTAGCGGATTCATCCTTATAAAGTCACAAATTCGTGCTGCTGCCGAATTATTTTCCTGCGGAAGTGGAGCGTTGGCCTGAGTATTGGCGGTAACTGCCTGGGCTAGCATCTAAAAATCTTCCCGAAATTCGACATGCGATACCGTCTCATGTAACAGATCAATGGGTTGAGGTTGGTTGTTGTTTCCGCGAGCTCGATGTGGAGGCATTTTCTATCATAGGAATGCATGAATTAACAATAGAAGGAAACATTTGTAAGCATGATAGAGTCTTGTAGAAATAAAGAAATGACTTTTCCTAGAACGCCCCATAGCCTCTTGATCATAGGTGTGGTGCGCTACACACCGATGCTCAAGACTCTACGTAATGCGGCTTGTCAGACTCCCTCGGACTCTTTACAACCTTAGGCTCTGATACCAAGTTTGTAACTCCCCAAAATATCATCTCGAGATGCTATACGGTTCCCAAGGTTACACGTATCCTCAAGCTAACCCTTTAAGCCAAAACACTACCCTTGGGTTCCAACACAACAACATACACGCTACGCTAAGGATATATATATAAGTACATATCATATCACATCGCACATGGCACGGAATATCATTAGACTGTACATAAATGGAATTTTTATACACAAACCAACCCAACAATACACTAGTCTGACATAGCCTCTACACAACAAAATTAACGAGCCATTGGGATAAACCTCCAACTGACTCAAAAGACCAAAGGGATCACAAAACAACAGCACCAAAACTAGCAACTTGGTCCTCAAACCATGAGGACTCACCACTGAAGGAACGTAGATGCGGCACTCGAATATCACTGTTACGGCTACGGCTGAGTACCTGAACCTACATCATGGTAAGAATGTATCCCATAGAGAAATATGTGGGTCAGGACAAGATACGTACTGAGTATGTGGGGGCGCATGCAAAATATAAATAATATCATAAATTTTGTAAAAATATACATACGGACCATAATGACACACCTGGCTTGAGTGACATTGAATCATGCAATGCATAACATCTTAGACAGGAAATATAGGAATAAAACCTCATAAATCATTATAGATTATCATAGGCAACTTGACTTACCATATCAACACTCAGAGTGACTCGGTATTTCGATAAACATGACTCTTATGGACAGGGGATTTTTCTATAACCGAGAACCCCACATGAGCTACGTGGAATACCAATGTTTAAAACCCCCGATGGAGGGAGCGTCATACTCTTTGCCAGGGAGTACGACCTTAAAAATGCAATAATCACAATCGGGCTCTCTAGCCAATAATACCATCATCAAACAACCCTACGCTGGCACATAGGTTTGGAGAAATACCAAATTTCCCTCTCAGTGCTAAGTACTACTCCCCGACAAACTCAGGATGCATTAGGAAATCCACCTCAACATCACAAGAGTCTATCATAAAGACCAAATCAAATCTCTTTCTCATTTATCAAATCATATCAATTTGTAAATTCCTAACTCAACACATTTTAGCTCAAAACATTTTAATCTTCCTCAACATAAACAAGGTATCAATGCATTGAACCATAACCGACTCGACATTTGGACAAGGATATAAAGAATCAATACATTATTTTTTCAATAATTTAACTCATCAAAATCATCCAAAAAATATCAAGGCTCATTGCAACTTCAATATCAACATTTCTCAAATTGCCATCCAACTCTCATTTAAAGGCACTTGAGACATCAACCCATAGTAGGGATATAAAATTTCCAATATCAATTATAAATTCATAATAAAGAAATAGTGGAATGATAGTATAAATCTAGGCTTACCAAATTAAATCACCATACTCTCATAATCAAATACTTTTCGGACATAATTCCATCTTAACATCATACACATATAGGATGACATAATCCCATAGGTCATGGACAATAGTATAAGATATAAAACCATATTTCCAATTCATGATAAAACATGTAAAATTTCATGTCAATGTAATTCAACAAAATTACCAAGCACAAGATCGAAAGGATAATCTTGTTCAAAGCCCCACATATCTAAAAATGGAAGATGAATATGAACTTCCGACTCCGAAACTTTATTTACAAAAATAAAGGGTGCTTCTCAAAGCCCTTAACATGATTAACTCGAATCCCAAATCAATTTGAAATTTCTACGGTTCAATCAAGAGACATAGAAGGATGAAATTTGGAGTAGTAGGGTCGGGTTTGAGCCTTAGGAAATTTTGGAGAAAAATGAGCTATTGAATTCTCTTAATGGACTTAAATCCATGGTTTACATGGATAGATTGGAGTGGGAATGATCAAAATACCCTTAAAAAGCAAATAATGTCAAATCTGTCCTTTGGTGGACTGTTTTGATAGGCTAAAGTAGATTGACCATAACTTTTTGCTCCGATGGACAAATTGGATGAAACCAATTTCATTGGAAAGAGGACTTTCAGAGATTTCTGTTGATATATAGTAGCTCACCCAGATTATTATGTATAAGGAGTTATGATCATTTGAAGTTGATCCTAAAATTCTCCTGGCCTAAATATCTTTTTCCTGCACATTTACTGTTCACCACTATTCACGGTTAGATTGGAATGATCATAACTCATCACTCGAGTGTCCATTTTGGATGATCCACATATCGTTGGAAATCTTATTCGATGCTCTACACGATGATGGGTTGCATATCCAAAAATTCCACACAAAAAAATTATTAATCACAATAAAGAACAAAATCAACATATTTTTGTCCTAGATCTTAACGGAAAATTTTTTCGAGGCATCATAGTATAACCCCTAAGTTTGGATTATCGGTGGGATAATAGCATAAGTGTACACTGGCAGAGTGTGATGCGACAATGCTATGTTCTGAACCTTTGAAGGAGAAAATCCATACACCAAATGAGCATTCTGAGCATGAATATTTTGAGAAGTGGAAAAATGACATCCCAGATCAATTCCTTCGGATGTTGGAAACATAACACCCTTTTGTCGAGCATCAAGTGGCAGAGTCATGTTTGTAGGAGTCTGAGAAGGAGTTCTTTGAATCAACATGAACCTTAGTTTGACAATTTATTTTTCCAAACTAGCAATGACCTCTGGGGTTATTTCTCTTCCTATCGAGGGACTAGGGTCCATTTCCACAGACAAGGTGGGAACCTTCTCTGATGAAGTGTTGATTAAACTAGGATCCACTGTTGAACGAGTCTTTTTGTTAGTCCAAGTAAGAACTGATGAGTCTATATTTGCTCTCTTGACCTTAGACTAGGTAAAATACTGATATTCTTCCAGTGATCACTTTGCTTTTTGCCTTTTTGCAACAAAAAAGTTTGATTACCAACAGAAATCAGACTTTCTCTTAAATAAAAGGGAAAACACTCATAAAGTAAAATGTTAGTTTACAAATTGTAATAATTGACCAAAGTAATGAGACAAATTAAACAAACATATTCAAAGCACATAAATAATTTTTAACACGTCCTAGCATAATTGGGACCTTTTAAGCCAAAGGTAAGCCTAACATTTGAATGATATGTATTCCATTTATAAGATATTTATTGTTCCTAAAATATTATACAAACTTCATTGATAAATTAAATGGGGATACAAAATGAGAGAAAAGGGAAATAAATAATATCAATCCCTCCTAGGAGAGCAAATCTAAACTAAGCCTCCTTGGAAGCCCTTCTATCTTTGAACTTCTTGAAATATCTGCATTCCTTTCGATAAAGACCTTCTTTTAATAAAACAAAACTATCTAAATAATACCCTTAAACCCAAGGGACAATGGTTCGTACAATCTGACATTAGATCCTTCAATTTAATACATAAAGAATGATCGTTTGTTATGACTCATGGTCAAATAGACGTAGGGAAGGTTTTCTAATAGGCCCAATACCCCTTCAGGTATTGATTCATCCTAGCTTATACCTAAAATAAGGTTTTGGTTTAGCTATATCCTGGGTGTCTACAGTGGGTTTGGACACAGGTTCCTAATAACGACCTGGGTTTGAAATACGAATAACCATCTGACACCTCACGTGCTAGTAAACCGTCGTATTTATAACACTTTATTTGGAGTTGAACAACAAGGGCCAGGACATCCAACCCCAAAACAGTTTAATAATCATCATGCGAGATTATGCCATGAAATGCAACAGTTAAATTTTGCAGAATTGAAACATATAATCACGTAAACAGTTTAAATAATTAGTCAAAAGATAATTCAAACATTTGATTAGAACCTAGTTAAAATCCTCAATAGAGTCACCATTTTTGTATTTCCCCTTTTTCAATTCGAAAGTGTTTGGAAAATATCATTTTCAAACTTTTAAACTACTCCAAAACTTTATAGAAAATTTGGAACAATTTAAGAAATTTTAGAGTCGCCACTTGATTTTTGAGAAAATATCAAGAAAAACTAAAAGTATTACTTAAAAGATTCAAAATAGAAAAAATCTTTTAAGTTTAGAAATTCTGAGTAAGCGGTTCCTTTTAATACTCTTAGAAGGTTGTTAACGCACCAAGAGTATCCGCTAACTTGCGGCTTTCCAGATTATTTAAAAATAACTTTTTGACTAACTTCATAAAGGGAAATTGTTTTATTTGAAAAGAAAATGATTAAGGAAAATTGTTTTGAAGATTTGTGCAAAACAAATTCTGACGACTTAGCAGGGATTTTAACTAAGTCTAAGAAAATTAAGAACAGTTAGCATCTAAAGGGAAAATGGAAAGATTAAAGGACTTAGGCTATTAGGCCCAAATCGTAAACCCTGTCCTATGCTAATTTGGGCTTTTGACCTATCTGCACCTGTCCTAATCTAAATACTTGGGCTTTTGGCCCATAACCTATCCTAAGCTACTTTTCGGAGCTTTGAGATCCAAAATCCGTTTCACCTGTATTAAATTACTACTTTGGCTTTTAGCGCCAAATGAATGAATAAATAAATGACTAAATGAATAAATAAAAATAAGACAATAATAAAAATTGAGACTTTTCAAACCTCTTAGTAACCCCATCAATGGATTTTCTCCCATTTTCTTTTTTCTTTCATCTTCTTGCACCCGCACGCCATATAATCGACTTTGGATTTAAAACTTCAAACTTGACTCGAAGATATAGGTCTCATTGGCCCATTATGAATGCAAGAGGAAAGGAGTTCATTTGGACTCCAAAATAGATTCATGCAAAGGAAAAGATAAAAGAAAAGTAATTAAAATATATTAAAAAATTCTACACTTAATAAATAAATGATGAGATGAAAAAAAGCATTCTCAAGCATAAAGAAATAGTAAGCTATGATATCAAAACAAACCAAATTATCCAATGGAAAGTTAATTAACCCATCTCCTAAACAATCTTACAAAAAATTGAATCTAGCACAATAAAATTAACTAGCCCTTGAAAAGAAGACATGAATCCACAAGCATATTTGCTTAAAATTTGGACAAATAGATTCACACATATTTGCTCCAAATACTATGATGAAGTCTAAGACATATTTTAATTACACAAAGAAAAAAGGAGAATGAGCAAGAGATAAGGAAATAGCACTTCAAATATAAAATACAAGACGTATTAATGCAACAACACTTTTAATACAAAGTGGATCAATCAACATAACTATATCTTAGAAAAGAAAAAAAAATCACTATAGCCTGTGAATAACAATGGGACGTCTAGATGAATAAAAACACTTTAAGAAGTAAACCAATAAGTGAAGTGAAGTAAATAACATATATTAAACATATTTGAGAGATAATATTCAAAGACAAGATAGGACAAATAGTAAACGATTAATTTTAAGAAAAAGTGTCCAATTATGGCAACTCCTATTTTAGTTCTCCACCTTTTCAACAAAAATTATAACCCTAACAACTTTTCAATCAAAACAAGAGAAAATCAAAGAAAATTTTGACCACGAAAATGAGTAACTTACTACTTCAAATTGAGAAATAATTTCACAGACCCTTAACAATAGTAACCATTTCCTTTCAACATAAAGAAAATAACTTTACACACTACAAGAAAACATATACATCAATAACAAATTTAAATAAAGCATGAGCATGCATTTTAAGCAAAGATCAAAACTTTATCTATAATAATCAAAGAATAAATCCAAAAGTCAAAACAATCAATATTAACTATTCTTTTCAACATAAAGGAAACAACTTTACATGCTAAAAATAAACATATACGCCAACGATGAATTTAAACAAAGCATGAGTATATATTTTAAGCAAAGATCAAAACTTTACCCATAATAATCAAAGAATAAAGCCAAAAGGCAAAACAATCAATATTAACTATTTTTTTTTCAACATAAAAAAAACAACTTTACTTGCTAAAAACAAACATATACGCCAACAATGAATTTAAAAAAAGCATGAGTGCATATTTTAAGCAAAGATAAAAACTTTACCCTTAGTAATCAAAGAATAAAGCAAAAAATATATTCATCTATTGCTAGCTCATTTTTTATACCATGAATATGAAAATAGCCATAATATTGATACCATAACATCCTATGGCCTTCAAGGCCATCTATAAAAAACAATCCCAATAAATAAAATTACAACTACGAACTACGAAGAAGAAAATAATAATAAAACTAAAAAATTATAAGTATGAACTATGAAGAAGAAAAGGATGAAAAAGAAAATGATAAAAAAAGGAAAAGGTGTGTTTATCTTTTTTGGGGCAGCAAAACGGAACTACAAGCTTTCTTTAGAGTCTTTATCACAACCGAAAAGTGTTCAATTCGAGAACTTCAATTAGCCCGCGAATTTCACGAAAAAGGAAAATTTTTACTAAAAAAACTTCTTTGTTCATAGTTTTATTTTTCAACCTTAGACTTGATCATTCTACCAAAATAGTGGTAGTATTTGTAAGAAAGAATGTGGTTTCCCTTCTTTTCATCCACCAATGTAAGAGAAAAGTATTTATAGGAATGGATGGGGATTCAATTCATTTCATTCACCAATCTGAGAGAAAGAATTTAGGGGTGTTTTTGAAATTTTAAAATTGAAGATAAGATGAGGTGGAAGATAAGGTGGGGGGAAATTGTACAATGTTGTACAATTTTTGAATTTCAAAAATTGAAAAAAGGACTTTGAGGGGGAATTATACAATCTAGTACAAATTTCAAATTTCAAATTTGAATTTTGGTGAATTTATTTTTGGTGGGAATTGAGTAGAAGTTATGAGAGTTTTTGAGAATTTTGGGGTTATTTAAAATATAATTTCAATTGAAATTTAAAATTTAGCCATATTCATTTAATTTTGACCAAATTAATAATCAATTGACTGATTGCATTGCAATTATGGCCAATTTAATTTCAATTATGGTCAAATCTAATAGATTGGCTAAATTAAATTGAAATTCTATACGAATTAATACTTTCTTTTATATAGAGCTTCTTGATTTAATAAAATCAAATATATATTCATCCAAATAAATTATATTTAAATCAAGACTTTATTCGTTCAAATTAATTTTCACGCTTATCTCTGTAAAAGCTCAAACTTTGATAAAAATATTCATTCAAGTAACAAAATTTATACAATCTCGTATACGTGAATATGAAAAATATATAATCTTCACTTAAATGACAAAAATAACCTAAATAAATATTTTAGAGCACATTTATCCGGATGAAAGAATATTTCACTTTTATTTAAAGTTAAAGAAACCCAGGATTAAATTTAGTCGTGGAGGGAAAAAATTAGGTTTCAACAGGTGTTTCTCTATATCAGTTGGTTTATGGTACGACATGTCACTTTCCTATTGAACTTGAGCACAGAGAACAATAGGAGTTGAAAATGCTAAATTTTGAGTGGAATGATTCAGCAAGGATGAAAATGAATAAACTGAATGAGTTGGATGAATTTTGACTTTGGGCTTATGAGAGTTCTGCACTATATATGGAGAAGATGAAGATGTATCATGATCTAAAAATTGAGAAAATAATATATGAGCCTGGTGATCTGGTGCTATTATATAATTGGAAACTTTATTTGTTTCTGAAAAGTAGAAGTCTAGGTGGTATAGGCCATTTACTGTAGTGAGGGTGTTCCCATATGGTGCTATAGAGTTGAAGCATAATGGCTAATCCCTATTCAAAGTAACTGGGCAAAGGGTGAAGCACTACATGAGAAACACTAAGAAAGTAAATATGGTTATTGATGTGGACCTTGGTAAACAGTAAGTAACCAAGGTAATTATGTCGTGCCAGCATGTTAAATCAGGCGATGCATAGGAGGTAACCCATGGTGTTGGTTGGTGAAATCTGAGTATCCAACCCAGCCATGTCGTGCCATGATGTTAACTCAAGAGTTGTGTAGGATGCAACCCATGTTTTGTACTTATTTAAATATAGGGTAATTTGTGTATTCAATGTGCAGGGATGGAGATTGCAAGAATAAACCAAATTTTTTTCTGGTGCCAGGCAATACAAGCTACTTTACAAGTCAAAAGAGGACTTTTTGGCTTGACCTAAACCCAGAGGACTCTCAGTTATTTGGTCTCTGAAGTCATTAAAACTCTCAGAATGAGTCGTAGTCAATGAACACAACTTTTCACCTTGAGTCGTAATGACAGGAGGCCTAGGTAAGGTTCCAGACACTATGGAGGGAGTCTAAGACTCTTAGTTACTAGTTACGAGTCATTAAGATAAATCACCACCAGGCTTGATAGCTTAGACCCATCGGGCTGACCCAAACCAATTTGAATGATTACAATTAATCTACCCAAGGGCCAAATGATTGGCATTCTAATCCCTCAAATTGCCAATACCCTCAATTCTCTTAGGTGACCAAATTAAACAAAACTATAAATTCATCTCAACTCTAATTACATTAAAACACTCCAAGAATCGAACAAGAACAAATGGTAGGGCTCAAAATTCCTTTAAAGTTAAGCTAAAAAAGAATACAAGACAAGAAATTAAGTAAGTATTTTTGTTCTTTAATTCTATATTATTAAAGTGATGCTTCAATGTAAATGGTTTCTTGAAATTTTTGTTTGAATAGATATGAGCATAATAGTAGACGACCCCTAATGTCGAGAAACTTATAAAATAACATTGATAATGGGAGTTAATGACCTAATCTAGACTAGTTTTTGTTACACGTGATGAATTAGAGATGATTACTATTGATAACTATGAATATTGTTGTGTTGGGTTGAAAATTGAAACCAACTTCTCTAATTAGTCATGTTATAGTGTCCATGGGCCTTTTAATGACTCGTAAAGTCACTTAACTAGTCGTTAAGTTACTTGTAACCACTGGTAAAATGATTGATTTGAAAAGTGTAGGTTTAATTGTCATTATGACTTCTCCCAACGAGTTACAGTCACACGATATGACTCATAGTCATGAGTCATAACAACTGGGAAGGATATTGCATCAGGAATGTATCTTTGATCAAACAATGAGTTTTGGTAAAGAGTCATAGTCTAACATTACAACTGATACGCCCAAATTATACCTCTCTTATGATAAAGTAACCGGTCGTTATCAAATATATAACCTAACTAGGTTGGGGTCAAATCCCACAGGGAATACTATGTTCATTAAGTGTTGTGGTTGTTACTAGACTGTTGATCAAAGGTTTTGAATTAAAAGGGGTTTTGATTTGTAAATTTTATCTCGTTATTTGTAACCGAAAGTGTTCTAGTCAATTATTCTTATTGCAAATAATAATTCAATGAGAGTAGACAAACTAGTGTTATGGTTACCAAGACGTTCAAGCAGCTAGGATTATGACTTATTTTCAATTTCCAATTAATCACTTCAATCACAAGAGTTATTGAATCCTATAATTTACCTATTTGTCTCTCAACCTAAATAGGTAGATTATCCTTCAATTCTCTCAAACTTATAGGGTTCATTAATATATTCAACTATTCTCTCATGTGGGTTGATCCCGTTAAGGAATCAACCTTAACCCAATGGTTAAGGCCCTTAGATCCCATGCAAACCTCTTCTTTTCCCAAAAAGCACTTTTCTATTCGAGAAAGTGATGTTCTTGGGCTCATCCTTCAAGTTTGCAACCAAGAAAGGTCATTATTATGAAAAAAGGTTTATACAACTTCAGTTAACCATGGGAATCAAATGTTTTCACAACCCCAATTATCTGTTAATATCAAGGCTCTCATAACCCTATTATGGGAGCTTAGCCACACATCTCCATAGAAGAATAAGAACTCATTATGATCTTCATAAATAAATTCAGAAATTACTTACAAAAGTCACAAGAATTGTTCTTGAATCTTCAGTAGCAATGAGAATAAAAATGGTTAGATCCACAAGTTTAGCTTGAATCTCAGAGAATACTACATTATAAAGAGTCTCCAAGATGGAAAAAGTGATAAAAAGATACTTAAATAAAGCCTAAACTGGGTATTTATATGTCCCCAG
The DNA here is from genome assembly GCF_002878395.1 of Capsicum annuum. NCBI lineage: Eukaryota > Viridiplantae > Streptophyta > Magnoliopsida > Solanales > Solanaceae > Capsicum > Capsicum annuum. The sequence goes on from NW_025890893.1 coordinate 187,091, forward strand.
GTATAGAGGATTTAAAATTCAAACTCAGAAAAGTCGTGTCTAAGTGATGGTCGAGCTGATAACCCGTCGAAAGCATGACGGTCCATCACATAGACCGTCGCTGATGGTTTCAAATTGTCAGATTTTGTTAAGGTTTGACGATCATGTTTGTGGACCGTCGCTGTCCCAGTGGTCCATTGCATAGGCCTTCACTTAATCCTCTATTATGTCATGCTCTATTTTGTCTTGACAACCAAGTTGGCGGTCGGTCCGAACGTTGACGGTCTGCCACTTAGATCGTCGCAGAGATCATTTATTTTTTCCCTTCTATTTTACTCTGACGACTATACCGATGGTCTATCTCATGGATGGCGGTCCGCTAGTTTGACCATCAGTGGCCTTTTTTTTCTATTTTTTCCAAGTTTCTCCTTCAGCTAATTCCTTAACTAGAAAACACTAAAATATAGTATTAAATACAACATCGATTGCTTGAAAACATAAAATTATCCCTTGTAAAAGATGTAAAATATTTCGTCAAAAGCCGAAACATCAACACCCTCAGCTTAAGACAATTGTTTGTCCTCAAGCAACTCAGAACCAAATTCCATACATGAATAACACAATGATAGGCAATCAACTATTAAACTAGATTTCACATAACCATTCACTTGTCATCTCACTCATATGGGTTCAACACATCAGGATACACAACTGGCATTATTTATAATTCAGCACACACACAAACATGGATATAATATCCCACAGAGATCAACAGAACTAAGTATAACACAAGGTTCCCACACAGTCAATGAAATCTACCACTCGTTATGTTTTGTGGATAAAAACCAAAACTCTCACACTCATCAAAGAAATTACAAACATAGTCTACATACCCATAGGATTGCCCTTATCACCTAATTCTCCCTTATGGTTGATTTCAAAGATCAAGCAGGTCTTTTTTAGGCTTGTAATGAGGCTCTGGGGCTAGGTAAGGATAATTTTTTTCTTTTTTTTTTGGGAAAAATGACTCAACATTCAGACTTAACTCTCTTTGCCCTGGAATTCTACTCACCAAGCCTACAACTTTACCAACTCACTTACAATCTCTATTATTCATTCACACTTTGCCATAACAACCCTTTTTTTACAGCATCAGCCACCCTCAACTTATGTTGATTCAGTCAGTAGAGGTGCATAATATCTTAAATAGATCAGGGGCGAATGCTTCATTTTCGTTCTAAATCGCCTACACAGCTAACACCTTGATGTAGCCACCCTTAACTTAGGTATTTTGCCTAATTTAAGAAGCACAATGTCTAATATTGGACTAGGGCCAAAGCTAAGTGTTAACAACCTAAGAGAGTTAATTAGAGATATTGGGAATGAAGAAAACTATTATAAGCTCAAAAAGGGTTAAAAAAAATAGAAATTTTTTTTGGTGGGTCAGTTATTTTGGCTAAATGGACTAAAAGTACAAGGAGGCCTGCTATCCTATCCTATTGAATCAACCACAAAAAACATCAATAAACTGGGAAAGTTCTAGGTGTACTACCATGCAGGATTGAGTTACACACTAGCAATTGAGTTACACTTATCCTACTATTACTCTTAGGATTCACATCACATGGCCATGCATATTTTTATCCTAATTCTCATTGTAGAATCACCAACATATGCTAAACAACAAAGAAATAGCCATACAAACATTTTCAGAATCTTATGCCACATGCATTCATCATTCATATGTACAAAGAGATACTAAAAGAAAAGACATTTCATAAATAACCATCACTAAACAGATATTTACATCATTACTTAAGAAAATAAAATGTAATCCTAGACATGTCGGTACTACTAGATAGAACACAGAAGGAAAAGAATATCGACACCAAAAACCCCCGTGGCACAAGTACACCCACCCCCACAGAAAATAAATGTGTTGTCCTCAATGCATAAAAGTAAAGTACAAAGGGTGGTAAATAATTGTAAAGGCTCTTATTCAAATGAGGCATCAGTGAAATATAGTGAGGCTTCAGTGACCTCACCTACAACAATGTTGACTACTATGGTGGTAGGGGTACTCACAATCTCTTCCTCTAGAATTGGAGGTATCGCATCCCGAGCTGGGTCTGAAATGGCCCCCTTACTAGGGCAGAGCTAGATGAAACTTAAGTAGCTTCATCTTCTACTTTATTCCTTCTTTTCTCTTTATCTCTTCTAAATATTTTTGCAGTTTTTCTCATATCATAATCTTCTTTCTCTTCCGGTGTTATTGCTTCTCTTCTTCTCCTTCTAGAAACTTTTCTATTCGTGCTTTTACCTACACTTTCATCTACCTTCTCGCCTTTGTATTTCAATGGCTTCCCCATCAAGTCAATAATACCTTTATTTTTGTCTCTTATAACCAAAGTAAGGTTAAAGCATAGCTACTGTGACTATTTGCTCTTCAACTCTGCTTGTCTGCCTGTGCTTGTTTAAATTCTGCCATGAACTTAGCAAGATCTGGAATGGACATCGTATCCAGCCTTTTATTGACTCTTTCTTCCATGTGATCTATCCTAAGCTGAATGTTTTGAAATAGACGGATTGCCTCTGCCATAATTTGATCAACAAAAGGCTTAAATTGTGAAGCCCATGTGTCTAGATGCTTCTTGAACTTCTTCTGCAACTTAACCGACTTGGAAAATATTTCCTACATCAACCTACACTCTGAATAATCTGTCCCACCCATTGGTGGCATAGATTTGGATCATACAGATGTACTAAGAGACACATAATCAGGCGGCACATAAGTAGTAATGGGCAATGGTATACTTATGGAAACTTTGGAAGTATCAGGGGATGGCGCTGAATGTATCTGGTAGGCTAGAGATTTGGTGACTCTCATCTCAAACTTTGAGTCATTCTTTGATTTTTCAATATCTTACCTATGCGTATCCCAAACTGTGTTATCAACTTCTCAAATCAGAGGCATTTTAGCTTGCCTACATAGCTCTATGATCAAACACGAGAACGATAGTGCACTTGCCACTTTGTTTGACCTCATAACTATTTCATCAGCAATGATTTGCCTAAAATTGATCTTCAGCCCTGCAATCAAACTAGCTACTAGCACAACTTTGTGACTATCCAAATTAGCATTCCCTCCTGTTAGCGTCAACCTTAATCGAAAAATGACCTATAAAAAGTTAGCTCAAAAGCTAAGAGAGGACTTAGAAATGCGCTCTCGAGGATTTGTTGCCTAGGAAGGGTTGCCATCATCAGTTAGTAGCCCAGACAACCATGACCTTTGAGTCGATGCCGAAGTCACACGATACTCAATTTCAGGAACCCCAACTGGTGCCTTATATTTGGGCCTAAGCAATATCCTATTAATTTTTTGAGCTGATATATCAATATTAATTCCTCTTATTAGGACTGATTCCCTGTTTGGCAAACTTGAGATCTTCGTGCCTTTAGGACAATCTTTCTCTATTAGTGCTAATTAGTTAACGAAAAACTCCCTTACCCAATTCAGTTGATAAGAACCAAGCAACTTTCTCATCCAGTTCAATTCATACTCGTTGAACCACCACTCTAGTTTTGGATATTCGTGCAACTCACTCATCACTATTTAGTACTCTTCGAAGATTGGCATTTTGATTTTCTTACTCGCTGTCGGTTGCAATCCATCCAGGAACTTGTCCTTCGGTCTCTCAATCTTTCACCTGAGTGCCTCTTTCATTTTAGAGTCTTTTCTCTTAACCACAATTTTAATCTTAACATGACCAGTTTTCGCCTCAACGGGGCTGGTGTTAGATGTGTTGACCCCTTCCTCATCTGGGCTCAAACTGGTACTATTAGTGCTGCTCTTACTCTTCTATTTAGACTGGGAGAGTATAGGGATTACCCTATCCTATTGTTAAGTATTGAAGGCAGGTGCCTACTCACTCCTGGCCTACTCGCTTCTTCCTCGTGCTCTACCACCACCTCTGGTTAAAGAAAGCTTTCTTGCCATATTTCTTATAAAGGACAAAATATTAATTTGCAATTCAAAATAGATCAAAAAAAGTGAAAATATTGTTTGAAGGTAGGTCTAACGATCTGTCGAGACATCAACGGTCCACCGGACTCACCGTTTGGCCTTAACCAATGTGCCATGTTTTTCAAAATTTTATGACGGTTGAGCCAACAGTCCATCAGGTTTCTAACGGTCCACTAAGTCATCCATGGTAGCTTATCCAGTGAACATCAGCTTTGGTATCTTTGAGATGGTCTACCTGATGGTCTATCACAGGTCTGACAATCCACCAAGGTGGCTGTCAGTCTTAGTTTTTAGTTTCAGACTTTATTATTACATTTTGTCAAACACCTGGTACATATCAATCTATTTTTAACATAGTAATGATATCAATTTAGCATTTAAGCACAAATTTTGCTACTTTTGTCACATGAGTTACTGAGACTTCACCTAGAACAGAGTGTATCAGAGTTTGACAATCAACAAATCAACAACAAGGCAAAAAAAAGAAAGATCAAGTTTCTCTATCAAGCCACACTGATTAACTTTATATTTCCCAATTCAAAAAAAGAAAAAAAAGAGAATAGATTTTGATCATAACTTGATGTTGCAGTACTATGTTACTTTGACTTGTAAATTCAGAACAAAAGAAAAACTACGACCCTTTTTCAGAGATTGTTAACTTGATTTATGATGAGAAGGAGAGAAGGATGGGGTTGTTTAAATAGGAGAGAAAAAGAAGAGAAAGATTCATAAGAGTATATAACTAATGCCAAAGACTTTGAATTTAGAGGAAGTTCAATAGTTTTAGAATTTGAAAAGGTGGAAACATACGTAACCACCTTTTTTTATCTGTTTAAAAAATGTTTGGGTCAGATGAGGATGCTTAAATAGGCCTTGAGGTTAAACCAACCCGACATATCTAGTTAAGGTTACGTTGATGGTTGACCTGATGGTCCGTCAGTGATGCAATGGTCCATCGACCTTCTCGTCAATCTGTTCTAGTGACCTCAAATTTCAGCATCTGGTTGACGGAGGGAGTGACGGTCCATTGAGTCCCTAACAGTCCATCAATCTTTCCGTTGCCCCCTTATCCACTATAAAACTCCTATCCTTTTGCATTGTCAGTTTGTCACACTTCATAAACACATCAGATTGCACAAAAACAACAAATAAATTTTAACTATGATTACAACAAAACTTTGTAGGTTGCCTCCCACTAGCGACTAATTTAATATCATGACACAACTCAATGATCTTGATTACTCAGAATTCATCGAGATAGATGGTATATGCAATTTATTGAGTCCATTGGACCGATATACAACTTCACTCGTTGCCCGTTAACCTTGAAGACACTTTCGTCCTCATTTTCAAGTTCAACTACTGCAAATGAGTAGACTTGGTTAACTTTGAATGGGCCTAACCATTTTGATTTAATTTCACCTGGAAACAACTTCAATCTATAGTTGAAAAGGAGTAGCCAGTCGCCTTTCTGAAAGTCCCTCTTTGTGATCCTCCAGTCATGGTACTTCTTCATCCTTTCTTTGTATAGGACTGCTCTTTCATATGCGCTGAGATGAAACTCATCCATCTCATTCATATGACCTAATCTCAACTTTTCTACCTTATTCCAGTTTAATTTAAACCTCTTAAGTGCCTATAGCACCTTATGCTACAATTCAATCGGCAAGTGACATGTCTTGCCATAAACTTATTGTTACGGTGACATGCCGGTAGGTGTCTTGAAATCTATTCTATATAAGCATAGGGCATCATAGTTCTTCCTAGACCAATCTTTTCTGCTTGCATTTATCGTTTATCAAGAATGGATTTGATCTCTCTATTCGAGATCTCCAGTTGCCCACTAGTTTGTGGGTGGTATCGAGTTGCCACCTTATGATGCTTAACACCGTACTTCACTAAGGAAACTCTAAATACTCGGTTGAAAAAAATGTGATCCACTGTCACTTATGATGGTGTGCGGCACCCTAAAATGAGAGAATATATTCCTTTTAAGGAACGCAACAACTCTCTTCCTTTCATTATCGGCCAAGGTAATGATGCCAAATTTAATATGCCCAAACTACACCTCTATTATAAGAGAGTAAGAGGTCGTTGTCAAATATATAACCTAACTAGGTTGGGGTTGAATCTCAGAGGGAATACTGTGTTTAATAAGTTTTGTGGTTGTTACAAGACTGTTGATCAAAGGTTCTAAATTAAAAGAGAGGGGGTTTGATTTGTAAATTTTATCTTGTTATTTGTAATCGAAAGTGTTCCAGTCAGTGATTCTTATTGACAGTAATAATTCAATGAAATTAGACAAACTATAGTTATGGTTATGAAGATGTTCAAGCAGCTAGGGTTGCGACCTATTTTGAATTTCCAATTAATCACTTCAATTGCAAGAGTTATTAAATCCTATAATTTACCCATTTGTCTCTCAACCTAAATGGGTAGATTATCCTTCAATTCTCTCAAACTTAATAGATGCATTAATGTATTCAACTATTCTCTCATGTGGGTTGATCTCGTAAAGGCATCAATCCTTAACCCAACGGTTAAGGCCCTTAGATCGCATGTAAACCTCTTCTTTTCCCAACAAGCATTTTTCTATTTGGACAAGTGATGTTCTTGGGCTCACACTTCAAGTTTGCAACCAAGAAAGGTCTTTATTATGAATAAGGGTTTATACAACTTCAGTTGACCATAGGAATCAAATGTTTTCAAAACCCCAATCAGCTTTACACATCAAGGCTCCCATAACCCTAGTTATGTAAGCTTAGCCACAAATCTCCATAGAAGAATAAGAAGAACTCATTATGATCTTCATAAATAAATTCAGAAATTATTTACAAAAGTCACAAGAATTATTCTTTAATCTTCAGTAGCAATGAGAATAAAACTGGTTAGATCCACAAGTTTAGCTTGAATCTCAGAGAATACTACGTTACAATGAGTCTTCAAGATGGAAAAAATTATAAAAAGATAACTAAATAAAACCTAAACTGGGTATTTATATGTTCCCAGGTACAGAGGATTTAAAATTTGAACTCTGAAAGCCGCGTCCAAGTTGATGATCGATCGAACATCCCATCAGAAGCTAGTCGGTCCATCGCGTGGACTGTCGCTGATGGTTTTAGAATATCAGGTTCTATTAAGTATTGATAGTTATGTTGGCGGACCATCGCTGGCCCGACAGTCTATTGCATGGTCCGTCAGTTGATCCTTCATGATGTCATGCTCTATTTCGTCTTGATGACCAAGTTGGCGGTCCGTCGGAAGATTGGTGGTCTGCCACTTGGACTGTCGCAGAGATCATTCATTTGTTCCTTTCTGTTTTACTCTGATGACCACCCCGGTGGTCAGTCACATGGCTGATGGTCTACCAGTTTGACCGTAAGTGGCCTTTTTCTGCTATTTTTCCAAGTTTCTCCTTTAGCTAACTCCTTAACCTGAAAATACCAAAATCTAGTATTAAATATAACATCGGATGCTGGAAAACATACAATTATCCCTTGGAAAGATGTAAAATGTTTCATTAAATGCTGGAACATCAACAACTCATTAGGAGGAATCGTTTTGACCAGTCATACTAAATAGGCAACCTTTCACCTTATGAATCTTACTATGACTCATCACCAAAGGTAACGACTTACACTCATGATTCAAAGTGTGCCTAGTCCCTACCATACTGATAACTTATTTTCTTTTTTTTTTCTTTTTTTTTTAATTTTAGTTATCTTTAAAGGGGTTGTTTCAACAGGTACCAATAGCACCTAAAGCTGATTCATCAAAGAAATTGAAACCGAAGAAGAACACCCAAAAAAAGCCTACCACAAAGTCCATTCTTCAACTAAGAAATAAGGACTCCAATGAGTCTAGCGGTGGTGTCGAAGAATATATAATAAATGGGTAAGTGGAGCCATAGGAAAGGAAACCTCAAGAAAATAAAGTATTTGCAGAGTCAGATACACCCCCTAGGTCCACACCAAGGATAAATAACCCCAGTACCTCACCACCCCATTCACCATCATTCTTCAATGAGAGAGATACTGGTAATGATAATGAAGAGAAAATAGTGAGGATACTGGTGAGGAAGGATCAAATTTAGAGGAAGAATTAGGGACTAAGGAGGAGAATTATAATAAAAAGGGGGAGATTAAAGAGAATAAAAGTCATGTTAGAGAGGTACCAACCCACAAATGCCACCCATTACACTCTTTATTGAGCTGGCTCCAGTGCCCATCATTTTATTACAGGGGTACCCTAGAATACAAGCCTTATATGAATAACATCTTGAACCTTGAAAATAGAAACCCCCTGAGTGGTCTTTATCTTAAGAGAAGGTTAACCACAATAGGCATATCTAAGATGCCCGTATTTGAGGTGCTGTTCAAGCAATACAAGTTTGAGTGGATGACTTAGACACCAAGCTAATATAGTGAAGCATTGGCAAGTGAGTTTTATACTGGGTATTAGATAGAGTTGAAAAGGAAAAATCTATAAGGAAACTTATGGAGAGGTGCAGAGTCGATATCAGAGTTGGTTATTTAAGGTGTTCGGGTTAACATCTTAACTCAGACCATCTCCCAGGTATTACTTGGGCTAGAATTTGTACCTCTAGAAAACACCACAAAATTAGACTTTTGAGTGGACAAGATGAAAAAGGTGAAGGTCAAATAGATAGGTTCAAAAGATAAGCTTGTTCAATTCTAGTGGATGGCCAAAATTATTGCATTAGCTTGAGAAGAGGCTCCATGGGCAGTTTTTGGTGTCTAAAATTATGTATCTATCAATAAAAATGCTTAAACTTCATAAAAAAGGCTTGGTGGACCTTGATTCAACATAGGTTGAGTTCAATTTATTGGACAATGTTGTAGGTCTAGACAAGGTAGCATTGATATCAAGAATAATTTCTAGCTATGAGATTGATGTGGCAAAGTGGATAGCTTGGGAGATTAGGGATAAGGTAACTAGTGCTGATACAGTGTTGGCCTTTCCTTGCTTGTTGACGTAGATCTATCTACATGTGAGACTGTAGGAAATCCCAGGAATCGATAAATTTTTTAGGCCAAGGACCACTATAGACTTGGGGTTGATCAAAGATGTCACCAACCCAATCTCTAAGATGGCAAAACTGGCACCTTCTATGGTTAAGGGGAGACAAAAGACACTAATAGGGGTGACACTCCCATTGAGACTGGGTAGTCTGAACCTTAGGCCTCAAATGTAGCAGCTACCTCTAGTACTCCTACTCTACCACCTATTGCGACACCACAACTATCCATAGCCCTGTATGTTCCAACCGTTGTGTAATGGTGTTGTAGTTATTTCTAAATAAGATAATTACTAGGTTGAGTACTGTGGAGATAAATGTGTGATTAATGGAAGGAGATGTAAGATCGTGGGTTTAGAGAAATCTTGGTGTAGAAAGAATACTGATACAGGCTAGATTTAATGGGTTTGAGCTGAGGATTAGCCGATAGCTTGAGGGGATCCAGTCCCCAGATCTAGCATGGGTGTAAGCTGAGTTAGCAGAGTTGCATAAATAAGTATATCAGTTGTATAGAGGCCAATTCTCTCGATACTGATTATTGAGGAGATTCCTAAAGAGCCTTTGGTTGAAAAAAATTAGGCGGTTGATGATTTGACCCTGTGGGAAATTTTGAAGAAGGAGCAAGGAAAAGAAAGAAGAACAAGAAAAGAAAGAGACATAGAACAAAAAAAAAAAACATTGAGGTTACAATAATAGTGAGTGTGTAAGACGAGTTGTACTAGCAGACTAGGGTCCACGAGATGCTAATGTGGGCTAGTAATTTAAGATCTACTGATGCTACTGTGATTATCAATGACACATACCTACCATCTTATCCATCACTAAGCACACTAATCATATCGGTGCCACTATTACTGAGGATATCTCGATAGCTATTCGGAGTATGATTGATAAGAGTGGGGCCTGGTCTGATGGACCCTAGGCTGATGATGTCTGACCCAGTGCCTAGTGCACCCATGTATGTCTTCGCCCCTTGTTTTGTATTTTTAGATATACTAAGGACAGTGCATAGGTATTTAGTTGGGAGTGGGGGTGTACCGCATGACCACCGTGTGTTGTTGTTGCCGTATTTCTTTTCCCATCATCAGTTGTAGTTTGAATGCGGTACCGATATATCTAGTTTAAATATGCATTAGTTTTACTTTATGTTTGTTTTTTATGTGTGATGTTTAATAAAGAAAGAAAGTTTGTATTTGAGGCAGTGAATTAGTTAATATGTTTTGACTACTGTTTGGCGCTGAAATTATTTTGTTCGATATGGTACCCCTCTTAAGATTTTGATAATTGTGTGATATATGGATGTTAGGGACTATTGTGAATAATGGCATTATAATTAGGGGCAAAATAACTGTGGCACACAATTGTAATTGGAAAAGTAGTAACTAGAAATGCAACCTCATATGATGATGTGTGTGTGAGGTGTTACTTAGTTCCCGGTGTATACAAAATCCAGAACTTGCCTGGTTTCTCTTGATTAGTTTGTTGGGTAGTCAATAAGGAGATGATCATAGGCCATTTTTGTTATTAGTCCACGCCTAAATTGCCTAAACCAAATGATATATGAGTACTTTGATCCCGATTTTGAGCCTTAATAGAGTTATATTTTTTCTTTACACTGATTCACCTTCCTCTTTAGACTACACTAAACCAGTTTTAGCCTTGGTGCTCCTTCGACACTATGCACCTCAACTCATGCAAAATGCCTAAAGTTAAGGGTGACTAACGTAGGGGTGCGTATTATAGAGTAGGTATGAAAAAGGTGTGTGAATAGAAAAGATAGTAAGGTTGGGTTTGGTAGAAAAATAAAAGTGAGAAAACTGGAAAAATAGAAAATATCAAGAAAAAGAAATTTTTGAAAAAAAAGAATAAGAAACCATACCCAATCGAAACAAGTAGAAAAAGAATAAAAAGAGAGAAATAATGGGATAGTGAAAACAGTTGGAAAACAAGTGGACCCCAATGTAATCGTAGTGTCAAGGAGGCTTAGTAACTAAAAAATTCCTAAAATTTATCACACCAGCCACAAAATCGACGTTAGAAGACGAATAAAACCCTATAAGCGATCCTAACATGACGGTCTAAAAACATAGGTAAAGAACATAAGAGAAAGCCTATGTTATTCTGTGTTCGCTGTTTGGAACTTCTTTGCGAGGGTGAGCATCTCTTGACTGTCCCTAACTGAAAATTTTGATCTATTTGAGTAAAAGGGACTTCTTTTATTAAGAGGGTACAGGAATTGCATTGTTAGATTATTTGTCTATTTGGTTAGTGTAACTTGTATCTATGCCTATTTTTTTGTTGCTAATGTAATGCCATCATTGGATTTCTTTCAGTCACAACGTCATACCAAATCAATACACTGTTGGGTTCTTGAAAAGTTAAAAATAGGAGAAGGGGGGTCATATATATGAACTAATATGAAAATTGACTACCAAAGGTAGCTGAGAATTTTCCTATTTATGCATCATGATTGCTTATGGTTTAGTGTTTTGCCCGAGGACATTCAAATATTCTAAGTTGAGGTTGTTGATAGGCCATGGAAACATGGCACTCTCGTTGCTTAAAATGGTTAAAATATGCATTGACTTAGGTTGTTTTGTAGGATATAATGTGTATTTTATGTATCTTGTAGAAAAATTAGGCAGTGAGTGGTTTGGACTGAAAGATAGAAAAAATGCTATAAAGAATTAAAGTGTTGATCTAGATATGAGTTGTTAAGTCACCCTACGACTCATTATGGGAAGTTATACTGTGACCAGTGTCTGAGGAATTGAAGATGGATGCTCTAGGATACAACTCGTAATGTGACTATATTAGTCGTCACCACTAAAGAACAAAAGAGAGCTACGATAGTAGGTAGCGAGTTAGAAGGAGAACTAATGACTCATTGCCAGAGACCTAACCACTCTCGACTTAATTTTCCTATTATTTTTTAATTAGGATTCCTTAGTTATTTTGAGGTACTATAAATACCTTAGGGTTATTTCTTTATTATGTTACACACTTTTTACAATATTTTTGATACTTTCACATAATTTAATCATTGAGATTATTGTTCTTGAGATTTTGGTTTCATAGACAATTAGAGATTTTGGACTTTACTATTTCTTTATTGTTCAATTAATTATATGTCTTCTTTATTGGTTATTACTGATTATTGCATAACCATGAGCAGCTAAGTTCCTTTACTAGGGTTGTGGTAACCCTGGTGTACTAACTAAGTAAGGAAAGTGAGAGATTCATCTATTCTAGTGTAGATGCATGTATTACTAGTAATTGACTAAATTAAAGAACGTCCTTAAAAGGGAGTTTGAGATTGGGAAAAGGAGATTACGACAGTTATTTGAGGCTATCAACCCTCGTCTAATAAACTCAAGGCTCAAAAGGTAAGAGTTGTACTGAGATTATAAACAAGGTACAATAAGGTAAAACCCTGAAACTCACAAGATGAAGGGTGAGATTTATCAACAAGTTTACAAGACGATTGATAAGACATAGCTTGTCAACTTTGGATTCTAGAATAGTGAATTAGGTGAATTAAACATAAGAAACTTATGGAGTTGAGAAGACAGGGGGAACACAGTCCTAGTGTTCATCTTATATTATTTACAAATACAAGCATTCAAGTTTGGTCACCTGTTAATATTGATCTTCAAATCCCCTCATTTACTTTTACGCATTGCTTAGGAATTTTGTCAAGTTTGAGAGACGGTTCCATGTATTCTCTGTGGGTTTGACTCCAACCAAAGTTGGGTTACTATATTTGACATCAGTTGCAATATACTTCTTTGGAGGTTAGTATTTGGATGACATTAGGTTGTGAGTGTTATCCCATTTATAATTGTGATGTTAGTGAAGAGAGTCCCTTAATTGACTGAGTTCTTATAGTTCATGAGTTTCCTAATGTTTTCCTTATTGATTTACCTAGTCTTCCTCCTAAGCGTGATATTGAGTTGATTATTGATCTTGATCGAGCACCAGACCTTTGTTTATTATACCTTATCGTATGGATACTACCAAGCTTAAGATGCTAAATTCTCAACTACAGGACATTCTGAGTAATGGTTTCATTAGACCGAGTGTGTTGCCTTGAGGTGATCATGTCTTGTTCGTGAAGAAGAAAGATGGTTCCTTGTATGTGTATCAAATACATGCAACTTAATAAGGTAATAATAAAGAATAAGTATCCTATGCCTTATATTGATAATTTATTTGACTTGCTTCAAGGGGCAGCAGTGTTCCCTAAGATTGGCTTGAGGTCCAATTACCATTAGTTGAGGATTTAGGATGAGGAAATACAAAAGATAATCTTCAGGACTCGTTATGGTTAGTATGAGTTCCTAGTGATGTATTTTGGGTTAACCAATGCCCTAACAACATTTATAAATTTGATGAACCATATCTTTTGACCTTATTTAGATTTCTTTATGATTGTGTTTATCAATGACATCCTTATGTATTTGAGGAGTAGGGAGGTGAATATGCAACATCTGAGGATTATGCTCTAGACTTTGAGAGATGATATGATATTTGCCAATTTATAAAAGTGTAAGTTCTATCTTGGGTCGGTGACATTCATATGATATATCATATCGAATGTTTGGATTATGGTTGACCCAGTAAATATTGAGGCTAGTCAAAATTGATCTAAACCCACATCTTTATTTGAGGTCTGTAGCTTTATTGGTTAGGCCAGTTGCTACAGGCAGTTCATTGAGGGTTTTAGTACTATTACAACATTGATGACTAGATTGACCTGGAAGAACATTCCTTACCAGTGGTCTGAGTAGTGTGAGTCTAAGTTTTTAGAAGCTTAAGGTATTTTTCATTTCAACTTCTATTTTGGATCTTCTTATTAAGGGCGAGGGATTTACTATGTAATTTGATACTTTCGTTGTTAGTTTGGGCTGTGTATTGATACAATAGGGTAGAGTTATTACTAATGCATCGAGACAACTGAAGGTACACAAACACAATTACCCTACACATGATTTAGAGTTGGAAATAGTTGTTTTTGTGCTTAAGATTTGGTAGCACCATATTTATAGCGTGCATTGTGAGATCTACACTGATCATCATAGCCTTAAACATCCTATGAACCAAAGAGAATTTTATTCTAGGTAGCTTATATGGATAAAGTTGCTTAAGGATTCTGACATCTCAATTCTATACCATTCAGGAAAAGAAATGTGATAACATATGCCTTGATACAGAAGGCAATGAGTATGGGTAGATCGTCTTATATCTTAGCATCTCATAGGCTATTGGCATTAGACATCCAGTCTTAGCCAACTTGATGGTATGACTTGATATTTATCACCCTAGAAGGATTCTTGCTATTGTTGAGGTGAGGTCTACCTTGTTTAAGTAGATTCAAAGTCATTGGTTCAAGGATATGAGGCTTTGTATCATTCGTGATTAAGAACTGAGTGGTGAGTCCATTAGGGATACCATATATTTTGAGGGTATTTTGAGATATGATGGTGACATTTGTGTTTCAAGGATCGGTGACTTGATTCAATAGATTCTGCATGAGGATCACGATTCCAAATATTCTATTTACCCTGGTAGAACTAAGATGTGCAGAGATTTAGGCTACACTATTTTTGGAGTGCATATAGAGTGATGTGGTGGATTCCATAGCTCATTGCCTATGTTGTTAGTAGATGAAGGCCGAGCATCTAAGGCCTAACAACCTAACTGAGAGATTTCCCATTCTCGTTGGAAGTGGGAGAGCATCAACATGAATTTAGTTAGTGGTTTGCCTCATACTTCTTATGGTTTCGATGATATTTGGGTTTCTATAGATTAGTTGATCAAATCGGCATATGTCATTCTTATTCAAATGTCCTTTTGTACTGAGAGGTTAGCCCATATCTATTTTTATGAGATAGTTTTCCTGTATGGAGTTCCTATATCTATCATTTTAGACCAAGGATTACTGTTCACTTCTAGCTAGTGTTTTTTAGGAAGAGTTGTGTACTCAAGTGGATCTTAGCACCGCTTTTCACCCTCAGGATGATGAACAGTTGGAGCAGACTATTCAGGTTCTTGAGGATATGCTCCAAGCTTGTGTTTGGTTTTTGAAGGTTAGTGGGAGCAAAATTTATCATTGGCGGAGTTTGCTTATAATTATAGCTACCATTTGAGTATTGATATGGTACCATTTGAGGCACTCCATGGCAGCAAAGTCGTTCTTTGATTGGATGGTTTGAGATCTTCAAGATTAGGCCTCATGGTACTGAATTTCTTTAGGAGTTGTTGGACAGAGTCAGGGTGATTTAGGATTGGTTGAGAGATAGTAGGCAGAAGGCTTATGCAGATCATAGACTTCGGGCCTTGAGATTTGGAGTTAGAGATCGGGTATTACTCCAATTATTTCCCATAAAAGGTGTGATGAGGTTTTGGAGAAAAGGAAAGCTCATCCCCAGATATATTGGAACTTTTGAGAACCTTTACACAGTTGTAGAGGTGGCTTATGAGTTAGTCTTACCCTAAATTTTTCTGTTGCTCATCACATTTTCCATGTTACTATGTTGCAACAACACATTCCCAATGAGTCTCATGTGCTTCCATAGGACTTAGTTTAGTTAGATAAGTAATTGAATTTTATGGAGAAGTCAGTGTTCGTATTAGACAAGGATGTCAGGTGGTTGCGCTCTAGAGAGATTCCAACAGTTATAGTTCAATGGAGACACCACCCGATAGAGGAGGCTACTTGGGAAATCGAGAGTGACATGCAGTCCCAGTGTCCTCACTTGTTAGCCCATTACTTTTGTGGACGAAAATTTTTATATTAGTAAATATTCTAATGACCCTCCCGATCATTTTCCACATTTCAATGCATTTTTACCATTTACAGCTTTCCTCTAGTCACCCCAAGTCATTTATCACTTATTGGAGATGACAGTTCAGTAATGGCAATTCATTTGTTTTTAGACCTAATTCCTTGTTTTGAAGTCTTTGTTATTAAAAATTGGCTATCGGACTTAAAATTCAGGAAAACAACCTTGTATACATATTTTGACCGTTCCATCATTTCGAGCTAATGGCCCATGAGTATTTTTACGACTCAATTTCTCAGGTCATGATGGAACCTACTTTACCCCACCTGTAGGTAAGTCAAACCATAGCTTGGAAATATAAGTAATGGGCTAATTGGCATAAAAACTGAAAATAAGCAAGTAATAAAGATACATGCCAAAACATTAGAATAAGAATAAATAGAGGGAAATAAAAGAAAAGAAATAACAACATCCCATGACCTAGTAATACCGGTACAAGATCCTCTATTCCAAAGAATACTTGTACTATCAAGTCAATATACAATAGTCTCAAAAAGGGAAATACCAGCAAAACAAAAGAAGGAGAAAAGGTTAACTTAGGATTTGAGAGCTCACCGTGTCTCTATACTTAGACCAACACAAATCTAGACGTCAGAGGAAGCAACTAGCACTTTGATCTACACCAAAAGGATACAAAAGCATAAGAGTACCAAAGTCATGGGTACATAGTAGGCATCATTGATTGACTGAGCTAAATCGTAATATAAACATGATAAAATGCGAGATAGGTAAGTTGAGTCAAGATAAGAGGGAAAACCTGGAATATCGCTCAGATATTGAAAATAAAAAATTATGATACTAATGTTAATGGAAACATAATCATCTCTACAAAATTGGACCCCATAAGCCAGAAGGTGCGAATAAGAGTAAATAACCCAACGCGGACCCCCATAAGTGCGGGCAATGCAATTAAGGGGAAATAGTAACCGAAATTATGCTAATTAACCATATCCTAAAATCATAACCATACATCTTTTATACCATAAAACATCAGACTCGAACCAATTCCATAACCCTCATACATAGCCTCTCATTGCCAGACCTGGATCTGAACTCATATCATTATCTGCCAGACTTGGATCTGAACTCATATCATTATCTGCCAGACTCCAACCTGAATTCATATCATGTATAATGCCGGAATCTAACGAGTCTTAACATTGTAAATCACCGAACTCGAACCGGAACTAATACTATCTCCCAAGTACCAATCTAGAACAAAGTTGCTTATATATAAACTTCCACAAGTCAAAATATATAATTTAAGTAATGCGCAAGGCCTATTGTGTCCACGTTGAATTAATAGAAATCTTTGCCTGTGGTGGGCTAGAAAGGCCCACTTCTAACCCTAAAATCCATTTAAGGCAAATTCTACCCCAAACTAGCCTAAGATATCTAATTTCACTACTAGATGTTAATATAAGCCACTTTTGTCCTAAGATAACAATTACACTCGAAGAACCAGTGATCAAGTAAATTTTGCCTAATTATGGTCCTTAATCGACTAAAAGAACTAATCATACTAACTATACATCTAAGACTAAAATCCCATCCCCAAAACTAGTATAATATCATATTCATATTATAATTAATTTCAATCTAGGATAAAGGTAAACCTAGCCTACCTAAACACCAAAGAAAGCCTAGTAAAGTTTGCTAAATCATTGATATCCCCTTCTAAGAAGCTTCTGCTTGATGCCACGCTATAAAAATGGTAATCTACACATCAATATAAGAATAAATGTACCCATATTACATTTTAATGCTTCGAGCGCAAAATCACATTAAAATCCCATACGGGGCCCGACTATGGAATCACACTTTTAAAACCATCAAAGCGTCATTCGATGCTCAAGGATCATTTACCCTCAACAATCAGTAAATTCTAAACTCAAATGACACTAAAATCAAGGCTGCAATAGTCTAGGGATTTTGGGAATAAATTAAAGAATTAACTTGAGCCTCCTCCCTCCACTAAAGTTACAAATAGTCACTTAAGAGACTTCTACTTTAGCAAAATTTAGCCCTGGTTTAGCAGCCCAGTTAGGGAGCCTAGTTACTTAAGCGATTGGATGGCCGCTTTAGGGAATGCACCAGCTGAGTGGTGTAGCAGTTGATACTTGGAATATTTCAAGTTTCCACCGACCCCCAAGATTCATTTGGAAACTCGATACTGTTAACAAACTATGCTACCCTATAAAATTCGACATTTTGGACTCACTAATACAGTTAAAATTTCCATCGAAGGTTATTTTTATGAAATGAGTGCCCCCTATACCCATGGGCAACTTTTATCAATTTTTGGCCAATATCTCAAAAAGAGTTTGAAAGACTTGGGACACAAACCAAGGGACCTTGGAGACTTAAATCAATACTTAGAATTTGGTGTACGATGATATTATGCATAAGTTTTTTCCTGATAAGCAATTCTTACCATAGAAGACTTCAAAATAAGGAGATGGATTTTAAAACCAAATAAACTGCCTAGTAATTGAACTGAAATTTCCAACAAGTCACAAATGACTTGGGGAAGCTATAGGAAAGCTCTAAATGGTGAAAATGTGTGGAAATCAAAAAAATGACTTGAAGGGTCATTACAATATCCACTACTAAAAGAGCTTTTGTCCACGTAAGTAAGGGTTAGGGTGTTTTTGAGGGCTCAAATAGGCGAGTATACTGGGCCGATATCTTGCTTTAAACCTCCTAAGTAGCCTTATCTATTGGGCGGTGTATAGATTGGACCTTAACTAACCTCTCTAGAGTGAAACCACATGATATCCTTGTCTAACATGAACACTGACTCTTCGACGAACATCAATCGCTCATCCAAGTGAATCAAGTCCCACTAAAGCACATGAGACTCATCGAGAATATAACACTACAACAAATAAAAATGGACAACTAGATAAACAATGAAAAATCATGGGCAAGGCTAACTCATAAGCCACATCTCCAATCATGCGAAGGATCTCAAAAGGTTCAATATATGTGGGACTGAGCTTGCCTTTCCTCTTTAACCTTATCACACCCTTCATGGGCGATACTCATTTGAATACCTGGCATCCAACTTCAAACCTCAAGGTATGAAGTTTACAATCTTCATAAGCCTTCTGCCTATTCTGAACTACACTAAGCCTATCTTGAATCACCCTGACTCTATGTGATAACTCTTTAATCAAGTCAGTACCACGGGTTCTAACCTTAGAGGTCTCAAACCAACTTATCAAGATCAATAATGCCTACCATATAGTGCTATAAATGGTGCAATCTTAATACTCTAATGGAAGTTATTATTAAATGAAAAACCCACTAAAGATAAGCATTGCTCTTATTGACCTCCAAAATCCATAACATAGGATTAAGGAATATTTTTAAGGGCTTGAATAGTCTGCTCTGAATTTCCATTGATTTGAGGGTTAAAAGCTATGCTAAGATCCACCTGGGTACCCAACTCCTTCTAAAAAGCTCTCTAAAATCTAGAAGTATATATCAACCCCGGTCTGAAATAATAGATATATGTATTTGATGCAAGTAACCTATCTCACAAACATAGATACAGGCTAACCTTTTGGCACTAAAGGACTATCGAAATGAAATATACCAATTTGGTCAACTAATCTACAATGCCCAAATACCTATGGAATCATAGAAGGTGTGAGGAAAACCATTAACAAAATCTACAACGATTTGCTCCTAATTTCACTCGGGAATAGGCAATCTATGAATAAAGACACTAGACTTCTGATGCTTGACCTTCACCTGCTGAAAACATAGGCAACGAGCTACAAATTTCTCCATCTCTCTTTATACCACTCTACCGATAGTTCTTCCTTAAAACTCTTTAAATCTTAGCTGTAAAAAGGTGAATAAAATATTTGGAGTCGTTAGCCTCATGTAATATCGATTGAATCAAGTCCCCAACCCTCTAAAACAAATGCAACCATCATACTTCAAAATACCCTCTGAATCTATGGTAGCCCTCCTATACTCAGCACTCAACACCAGATCATAGATGATATAAAGTCTTATATCCTCAAACTAACAACTGCGAATCTTCTTGATTAAGGTAGACTTCACCTCAACACAAGCAAGAATCTTGCTTGAGTCCAAAATATTAAGTCATACTATAAAGTTGGCTAAGGATAGATGTACCACGCCAACGACCTCTCAGAAGCTAAAATAGAAGCCAAATTATCCATACATATTGCCTTTCAATTTAAGGCATCCATTACCATATTCGCATTTCCTGGATGGTATAAAATAGAGATGTCATAATCCTTAAGAAACTCCATCTATATAGGATTCCTAGTATTAATCTTTTTTTCAGTCATGAGATACTAAAGAATATGACGATTGATGTAGATCTCACAATGCAAACCATATAAATAATGCCTCCAAATCATAAGTGTGAAAACTACCGAAACCAACTCCAAATTATAAGTGGGGTACTTGTGCTTGTTAACCTTCAGCTACCATGACTCATAAGCATTAACTCGAACCTGCTGCATCAATACACAACCTAGACCTACACTAAAAGAATTAGAAGAAACAATAAATTCCTCACCCTGAATAGAAAAAGCCAATATAGGAGGTAAGGTGAGGAGACCTTGAGCTTCCAAAAAGTCAACTCACACTCCTCAGACCAATGGAAAGGAATCTCTTTTCGAGTCAATCTAGTCATCGGTGCTGTAATTGTAGCAAAATCCTTAACAAACTGCCTATAGTAACTGATAATGGAAAAGCTATACTTCCACTCTTAAGATGATTGTGGTCGCTGTAAAATATAGTAACCCAAAAAAGGTTGGGGTATAATCCCAAGTAAATACGTGGACTTGGGGATCTCTGATGCTGTAATCAACGAGCAAACACTGGAAAACTAAATGGTGGATTTGAATAGCAATACAAAAAAGTAGCAAATATCAACTTCAGTTGTAATTAGCGTTGGTTAACACTAGGATTGCGTTCTTCCTAGCTTCTCAACTTCGTAGGATTATCGTGCTTTGTTAAACCAACACAATACCTTGTATATAGAATCTGATAAGCTATGTACCATCTACAGTCTTTTAGATGAGTAGATGAATTTCACCCTTTACCTTTTGAGTCTCAGGATGTCGCCTTACTAACCTTATCTTGATCCCAGTTTACTATTACCTTTTGAGTCTCTAGTTATTAGATGATTGCTAAGAATCTTACTTAGATAATACCTAGTATTATGGATCGATAGTTAAACTTTAAATTACTGTTGTAATTATTTTTTCCTAGTCACTACTCCTCATTTGGAGTAAGTAGCAATAATCTGAGCGGGATCTTAATGTTGGCCACTTATAAAATAACTATTAAAGTGAAGATAATGCAATGCATGCATGGGTATCTATTTAGAAAAACAATAGCACTTCCCCTACTTCGTCAATCCGCCAGGATTTCCATAACCCTAGCTATGGGTTTCTAGCCGCTCATGCTTGTAAGTAATCAATAAAATTAATAATTGAAAGAATATATGAAATCACAATAATAAGAAATAGAAAAACCCAAAATCATAACTGAATTAATCAACTGAAATCAATACAAGGGAATTCCAAGACCAAAGTCAGATCTCAGAATAAAAATATATTTGTAAGTATCAAGAGTTCATAACTCCTACTAAAAACACATAAGGGGTATTTATAGTATATAAGGAAACCCTAAAATCAAAGCCTGAATGAAATAGGTGCAAAAGGGTTGGTGGACACTTATGGTCCCTACTTATACCCTATCTTTGGGCGCAGGTAGTATATGCAGCCTGTAGGGAGAGCGCAAGTCGCGACCACAATTACCATACCAAAATTTCTTGCAAGTTAGATCTCGAGTTTTTGGACTTCTGTTACTTGCTTTGCCTACATGCAGCCCTTAAGTGCAACATGCGGTCTGCATGTTGAATTAGAAGGTGTCGGGAGTCATCTTTTCAGCTATTCTTCAATTTCCAAACATGATTTGGTCATAACAATCCGAAAAGTGTTTCGAACATCCGTAATTGCTCTTAAAAGTAGTCAAAAACACCTTTTTCCTCTTTTTCAGGAACTTAGTATCTAAAATAAGATTTTCTGCAAAACATACTCAAAATGCATCATATCTAACAAAACCACCTCAGAAACTTGCATATTTTCATAGTTTTAAGCATTGAAACTACTATATTTCTATAGCACAACAGTAACCAATCGAACTAATAAATAACAAACCTCAAACAGTGATATAGGTCTAGGCCAATCATGAATAGCCTCAATCTTTTTTGGCTCCACCAACCACATGTCCTAGGAATATCATTGACTCGAGCCCGAACTAATTCTTTGAGAATTTGGAAAAAATCCTAAGATCTCTCAAAGACTGGAGCATAATCCTCAAATGTTGCATATGCTTCTCTGTACTTGTCAAATACACAAAAATGTTATTGATGAACACAATCATAAAGGAATCCAAATAAGGCCTAAACACGCAGTTCCTCAAATCCATGAATGAGGTTGGTCAACCCAAAAATCATCACTAGGAACTAATAATGTCCATAGTGAGTCTTGAAGGTTGTCTTTTGGATGTCCTCCTCCCGAATCCTCAATTGATGTTAATCGAACCTCAAGTCAATCTTAGAGAACATCACTTCTCCCTGAAGCTGTTCAAATAAATCATTCATCTGAGGCTTATGATACCTATTCTTCACAATCACTTTATTAAGTTGTTAGTAGTCAATACACATATTCAAGGAACTATTCATATTCTTCACGAACAAGATAGAAGCTTCCCAAGGTGACGTACTTGATCTAATAAAACCCTTACCTCGAAGATCCTGAAGGTGAGAATTTATCTTCTTAAGCTCGATAGAAGCCATACAATAAGGTTCTATAAAAATAGGCATGGTGCCTGACTCAAGATCAATAATAAACTAATGGTTGTGCTCAGGAGGAAGATCAGCAAGATTGGTAGACAAATATCAAAAAACTCACAAATCGTAAGAATAGAGCTAAGCGAGGGGATCTCCACATTAACATCATGAATATAAGTGAGATAAGACTTAAAAACCTACGATA
The DNA here is from genome assembly GCF_002878395.1 of Capsicum annuum. Taxonomy (NCBI): domain Eukaryota; kingdom Viridiplantae; phylum Streptophyta; class Magnoliopsida; order Solanales; family Solanaceae; genus Capsicum; species Capsicum annuum. The sequence goes on from NW_025890893.1 coordinate 210,032, forward strand.
TAAGTCTCCTAGACCAAATATAAGAAATAAACCCTAGTCTTGCAGCTAATAGATCCTTGCCACAAGATCAAAGGTATGATGGGCATGGCTAATGTTCTTGGAAAAATAATCAAAGACCTCATGATAGGGGATAAATAGTCTATGCCTAAAATAATATTAAAATCCACTGTATCTAATATAATAAGATCAACCTAAGTATCAAACTCTGGAATAGTCACAACACATGATCTATAAACCTAATCTATAATTAAAGAATCACCTAAGAGTAGATACATATAAAGGCACGAATAAAGAATCCCAATATAACTCTAAACACAGTGCATCATAAGCAGATAAATAAGAATAAGTGAATCCCATATCAAATAAAGAAAAAGCCAAAACACAGAAATCTTACTTGTAATAACAACATTTGAAGACTCTGTCTTGGGTCTACTAGGTACGACATATAACTTTGGGTGCCTGATTGATGTCCTTTCCGACCTGCTTGAGGACCTCCCTAGGCATCCTGGGACTACCCCGAAGACCCTGCATACCTTCTTTTATATTAGGGTAGTACTATCCTAATCATCAAAACACTCCAAGTTTCAAGTACACCTACCCACGATGGGGACACTCTCTAGAGAAATGGCCAAAGGCCTCACAATAATAACATGCCCCAAAAATTATGCTGCACCTGAAAGGTTCAACTGACTTGAAATAACCACCTTAACTTGAATACCCAGAACGTGAACCTCTCGGAGGCTAACCACTACTCTGACCAGGATGATCACTATAATTAGAATTACCTCTATTGGTAATCTGAAGTCTGGTATGAACGGGCCTACTCGGCTGCTCCTAATGTTGATAAGGCTGACATATAAGATGCCTATCTTGAGAATTATTGCATCTAAATTTTAAGCAACTCTAGCTCTCAATGAAACTGCCTTGATATGGTGGCCTTTTATGACTTCCAGGACTTATGATGCATTTTCTTCATAATTTAAGCATGATAAAGAAACTCCACAAAAGACCCATCAAAATTAACGAAACTCTATATTACCATACTGAGAAAATATATCAATCCCTGAACAAAACATCAAACCCACTCAAACTCGGTTGGTAAGATAGATGTACCTGATAACGCCCAAAATACACCTCCAATTGAAGGATGAAATGGTCGCTATCAAATATAGTATGTCAACTAGGCTGGGGTCAATCCCTTAGGGAAAAGGATAAAAATCCTTCTCAAAGTTATTAAAATCACCATGTAGTGAGGAAAAGTAAAAAGGGGATTTGCTAAAGTAGAAAAAGGAAAAAAATTGGTTGCTCTTGGTTATAAACAATCTAAGAAGACCACTAGGACTGTGTTATCCCTGGCTTCTCAACTCGGCAGACTTATCGTGAACTTGTTAAACTATTATAATATCTTGCATGAAGAATCGATAAGTTATGTACCATCAACAGTCTTTTACATGAGCTGACAAATTTCACCCTTTACCTTTTGAGTCTGAAGATATTTCCTTACCCTTATCTTGATCCCAGTTAACTATTACCTTTTGGATTTCTAGTTATTAGATAATAGCTAACCATCTTACTTAGATAATCCCTCGTAGCGTGTATCGACTGTTAAACTTCAAATTATTATTGTGATTTTTTTTCCTAGTCACTATTCCTCTTTTGGATTAAGTAGCAATAATCTATGAGGGATCATAATGTTGGTCACCTCTAAGAAATCAATAAGAATGAGAAAAATCCAGTACATACAAGAATCTTTATCTAGTACGACTTGGCACTTTCTCTATTTCATCAATCCATCAGGGTTCCCACAACCCTAGCTAAGGGAATTTGCTGCTCATAGTTATTAAATCAATCTTGGAACACACAGACCAAATTACAAGATAAATCTCACAATAATAAGAGAAAAAAAATCCCAAAGTCTTATATTGAATAACTACCAAGAACAAAAAGAATATAGGATAGCCCCAAAGGGGCTACCCTTGAATATGTGAATGAATGAATACAAAGCCTAAAGGATATTTATAGGTTACTAGAAACCCTAGAGTTCCAATCCTAACTAAAATAGGAAAACTTAATTACCCATAAAAAATAGGACTTAATAACATCATAGGAGTGCAATTGGGATACATAGAAACCATAGGAAATGATTTTGTAATGATCCGAGAAAATCATTCTTGGCAGCGACCTACTCTCTATACCTGTGGTTTGGCATAAGTCGCAGGTCGTACTTGCAGTCCTGACACTGGGCACAGGTTCAGACCGCAGGTATAAATCCTGCAGCCCAGCTCTAAGGATTTTGGCTTTTGGTCCCATACTTTGCCTACATGTAGACTACATGTGCGACTTAAGGTCTGAAGTTGACTTAGCAGGTGACGAAGTCCTCTTCATCAGATATATAATTAAATTAGATTTCCAATGATTCCAATTTTTCCTCAATCTGACCTCATGGTGAAACGTTATGGCCAAATTACTAAAGCACTGTCAACTCTCGGGATCTTCAACTCTGGCACCTACTTTTCCTACTTGCAGTTTGTAGGTATGACTTGTTGCCCACATATTGACTTAGTAAGTGTAGGGAGTCATCTTTTCAGCTCTTCTTCTATTCCCAAACATGCTTTGATCATGACTAAGTCAAAAAGTGTCCCGAATACCCAAGATTGGTCAAATAAGTAGCCTAAAACATCATTTTTATTATTTTATTGACTTTAGCATCTGAAACCTAATTTCCTGCAAACCACTCCCAAAACACATCAAATCCAAAAATATCCTTAAGTACATACATATTCTTATTGTTTTAAGCATCTAAAATGCTATAAATTCATATCACATCAACACCCTCAACTTAGAACATTGCATTTTCTCTGGCAACAAAACATAACAGAACAATAAGATGATGTTTAACCAAGAGAAACCTAAGATACCGATGGAAATTGATCATGAAATTTATGATCAATGTCATTACCCTCTCTAAGTTTAAATACTTTAAAACCAACTGTGTGTATTAATGAAGCACAATAATGTGACATAAATGAATCAAGGTATAAAATTTCATTAGAAACAAATAACCATGCATATATACAAGTTACACTACCCAAACAAGTAAGCAGCTAGCAATACAACTCATGTGCCCTCACAACAAAGAAGTCCCACTCACTTATCTATAAAATCAAGCATGTAAATGTAGGGATGGTCAAGAGATACTCACACTCAAAAATATGTTCTAATCAATGCATGTCAAATACCATAAGATTGCCATTATTTTCTTTAACTTATCATTCAAACAGTCAAGTTAGGATCGCAATAGGACTTTTCTTGGCTTGTAATGTTGGCTTGGGGGGATAGTATGGTACATATAGATATATCAAGTGACTAAGCATCCTTATCACTACACTAACTTTGAGGTCCATACTTTAACCAATTTATTCCCTGTTGTTTCTCCCTTTTTATTCTTTATGACATTTAGGTTGGATGTCGTTTCATTGTTCTTTATTTTTCACAATTTTCAAAATTTTTCTTTTCTTTTTCTTCCATACCCAGCCCTACTATCTTTTCTCCTATTTTACCCATCTTTATACCAATTTACTTTACACACCCCTATGATAGCCACTCTAAACTTAGGCGATTTTCCTGAGTTGAGGTGCACAATGTCCATGGAGGACCAGGGCCAAAACAAGTTCATTGTAACACAAATGGGAAGGTGAAAGGTGTAACAAGAAAAATAGGCATTCAGTCTCAAAATCGGGATGAATAACTATAATTCACAAATGGAAGGTCATGTAGGCTAAAAGTGGACTAACATAAAAAATGGCCGATGATCCTTTCCTAACCAACTATACTACAACCTAGGCAAGACTAACCGGGAAAGTTCTGGATTAACATGCAAAGGGACCTAAGTAGTATTTCACAAACACAAGGCACAAAGTTGCATCACAAGCTACTACTTATCCAGTTCATCCAATTGAAAGCAATGATTATTATGTCCCTAATTATAATGCCATAATAAGATCCACAATAATCACACACACACACACATATATATATCACATTTTTCAAAAATAAGTTATTGAAGGAGATCATCAATTAAAACATGTTAACTGCCCTAGATACTTATTTTTTCCTATATAACCAAAAAATCACAAAAAACACAATACGCCAAAGCATGTCGGCTCTACTAGAACAAGACTCTAGGGAAAAGAGGCAAAAACACAAAAACCCCAAGAGGACATCAAGACCCATAAGAAATCCCTCCCCCAACTTAAAATCATGCATTGTCTCCAACGCATCAAACCTCTACAAAATAATAGAGTAAGGAACATAGTTGTGGCATCATAGGTGTGAAAATCTGACGTTAATCATGAATACAAATACAAACAACAAAGTTCCTTAGGTTACCTCCCAAGAAGTTCCTGATTTCACATCACGTCATAACGGGACTTGGTTGGGTACTCAGATTTCCCAACAAGCTCATGGGTACTTTTATTACTCAACCTTCATCAAGGTAGCCTAAGAGTTAGCCTTTAAATTTCTCTTTCCACTTTGAATTTATGAACTGCACCCCAAATTATTTTTTTAATTTCCCATAATGCTCATGCAAGAGAGATAGAAAAATAAAGGACCCAAGAAATTGATGTGGTATCTTGTACTTCTTAGCCCTTACATGAGGAATGTAATTCTTTGATTCTGGCTTAGAAAATTCAAGAATATAGACATATGTTTCCTCCTTCTTGCACTCTTTCAGAGGCTCGGATGGCTTGATTAAGATTTAACTATCTAAACACAATGTGGAAAAATAATTTTAATGAGGTCCACTACTCCCCAACTCTAGATTTGTAGTCTTATTTACATCCCCATATAACTATAGTATGATCTCCTTAAGAGTGACGTTATCCATTGGAGCATGATCCATTTTAGACTCCTCTAATTTTAGCTTATCCAGTTGGCTTCTTAAAATTTTTCCATTCTCACACCACTCATAACTAAGTTGCTAGCCATTACACGCAGTAGCGTTTGGATTCAACTCCACTTGTAGGTAGTAAATATACAAGACAAAAATTTGATAACACCCAAAATACACCTCCAATTAAAGGATGGAGTAGTTGTTATAAATATAATAGCCTAATTAGGTTGGGGTCGATCCCATAAGGAATAGGTGAAAAATCCTTCTCTAACCTATTAAAATCGCTAGGTAGTGCACGAAAGTAAAAAGGGGATTTTCTAAAGTGGAAGAAGGAAAAGAATTTATTTCACTTGGTTGTAAACAATCTAAGACGAATACAAGTCTTATGTTCCCCCTAGCTTTTAAACTCAGTAGACTTATCATGAACTTATCGAACTATTCTAATATCTTGCATGCAGAATTGAATAGTTATGTACCATCACCAATCTTTTGGATGAGCTGACAGATTTTACCCTTTACCTTTTGAGTCTCAGGATGCTACCTTACTGACTCTTATCTTGATCTTAGTTAACTATTATCTTTGAGTCTTTAGTTATTTGATGACAGCTAACCATCTTGCTAGATAATAACTAGTAGTGTGGATCGATAGTTAAACTTCAATTACTATTGTGACCTTATTTTCCTAGTCACAACTCTTTTTTAGAGTAAATAATAATAATCTAGGCAGGATTTTAATGTTGGCCACTACTAAGAAATCAATAAGTACAAAAAAAACCTAATACATGGAAGAATCTTTATCTAGGACTACTTGGCACTTCCTCTACTTTGTTAATCCGCCAGAGTTCCCATAACCCTAGCTAAGGGAATTAGTCGCTTATAGTTATGAGATCAATCAAGATATCCACAGATAAAATTACAAGATAAATCTCACAATAATAAGTGAAGAAATACCAAAGTCTTAAATTGAATAACAAACCAAGAATAAAAAGAGTATCGGATAACCCTAAAGGGGATACATTTGAATATGTGAATGTATAAATTGATCAATGAATACAAATCCTAAAGGGTAATTCAAAGTTATAAGAAACTCTAGAGTTCAAATACTATCAAAAATAGGAATACTTAATTACCCACACAAAATAGGACTTAAAAACACCATAGGAGTGTAATTGGGATATATAGAAATGCTCTGAAATAATTTTGGAATTATTCGAGAAAATCACTATCGGCGGCCACCTACTCTATGTACCATGGTTTGGAACATGGCCCAGGTAGTACATGTAGTCCTGGCACTAGGCGTACGTGCAGACCATAGGTACAAATCTTGCAACCTTGCTCTCGGGATTTTGGCTTTCGACACCTACTTTTCCTATATGCGGACTGTGTGTACTACTTTCATTCTGTAAGATGACTCAACAAGTGCTAATGTCCCCACCATCAAATAGATAATTGAATTAGATTTCCTACGATACCAATTTTTGCTCAATTTGATATTTGGGGTGAAAAGTTATGAACAAATTATCGAAGCTCTGTCAACTCTCGGGATGTTCAACTCTGGTACTTGCTTTGCCTACTTGAAGTCTGTAGGTCTAACTTGTGGTCCACATGATGACCTAATAACTGTTGGGAGTCATTGTTTCAGATTTTCTTCAATTCTCGAACATGCATTGATTACAACCAAGTAGGAAAGTGTCCGGAATACCCAAGGTTGGTCAAATAAGTAGCAAAAAACATCACCTTTAATATTTTCTTGAATTTAGCATTCAAAACCTAATTTCTTACAAAACACTCCCAAAACACATCAGTACTATTCCAAGCTATCTTATGAAATTAAGCCTCATACTCCATAAAAGTCATGGATCCCTATTCCAATATTGATAATTGATCTCTCAGATAACCTATAAGGTTACAAGGTGTATACTTCCCTAAGAAAACCTCAGAGAATTAAGTTTATGTTAAAGAGGAAGATTTAGCTCGCCTAGAATCAAGGTAACCTCCCCACCAATGTCGAGCTTCCAAATCCAACTAAACAGTAGTGTAACCAACACAAGTCTAAACTAGGCCTAAATTACAAAGCTTATCATCTCAAGCAACCAAGAACTCATAGACATCCTCGCCCGGTACCCCAGAAAACCTAGGCGGAGTTAATCTAAAAAAGCTACCCAACATCTTCTATTCCTCAATAGAAATGTTAGGCTAGGAGAATATCAATTGAGCAACTATCAACACTAGAGGAATCTCTACTATGGGAGCCATAGGTACAGGCTGCACCTCTACCTCAGTACCACTTCAGTCCGTAGACTGAGCACCGTCCTAAGGCTCCCCACCAACTAATCCCATGAGTTAGATAATGCATTCTTAAGTAATGATTAAAACAAGCCCATTGGATTCTGAGATGACCCTTGGACCACCATTGGATAGGGTTGAGGAATCTCTAGTACGAGAGCAAAAATAGGGTCTGGTTAGGGTTCCCTATACAAAACTCTAGTTGGGACAACATGTCTTAACTTCCGTCAACCTCTAGATCATTGATGTTCTCTAGTAAGATCCCTAGTCATAGACTCGGGGTCCTCATCTTTAGTAGCAGTAGCATGCTTCCTAACTATCTGCCAAAGAGTGAAACCAAAAGAACATTAGAAACCAACTTAGATTTTTAGTACAAAATGAGTGAAAAAAGTAAAGATGTCCTAAGAATGTACTATAGTCTTATGAATATTATAACAAACCTCGTCATTCTAATCTGTAGGACTCTATTAGACACTTGCTCTTGTACCAATAATACTGGTGAACCTAGCACTATGATACCAATTTATCATGACCTAATTTCTTACGTCATGATGGACCTACTTTACCCTACCAGTAGGTAAGCCAAATCATAGCTTGGAACTATAAGTAATGGGTTAATTGGTAGAAATGGCATAAAATACAAAAATAAGGAAGTAAAAAAGATACATGCAATAACATAAGAATAAGCATAAATAGAGGGAAATCAAAGAAAATAAATAACAACATCCCACAATCTAGTAATATCAGTAAAATAGCCTCTAACCCAAAAAATATTAGTAATATCAAGTCAATAAACAATAGCATCGAAAAGGGAAAGACTAGCAAAATAGAAGAAGGAGAAAATGTCAACTATTATTTCAAGAGCTTACCTTGCCTTCGAACTCTGACTAGTACAAATCTCAATCATAAAGGTAATAACTAGCAGTTACATCAACAACAAAAAGATATAGAATTGTAAGAGTACAAAAGCCACAGGTATGTATTAGGCATCATCGATCGACTAAGCTAAATCATAATAAAATGCAAGATAAGTAAGCCGAATTAAGGAAAGAGAGAAAACCTATAAATATCTACAAAACTAGCACTCATAAGACAAAAGATGCGAATAAAAGTAGATACCATAATGAGGGCCACAATAAGCCCAGAGGGTTTAATTAAGGAGAAATAGTAACAAGATTCTGCTAATTAACTATATCCCAAAATCATTATTGTAGATCCTTCAATATCATAAAACACTAAAATCATTCCGGTTCCATGACCTTTATATATAGCGTGACAATGCCATACTTGAACCTAAACTTATATCATTATTTGCAAGACTTCTATCAGAACTCATATCATGAATAATGCCAGAATTGAATTCATATTAATATCGTAATTCACTAATCTCAAATGGAAACTAATAATATCTCCTAAGTACCAATCTATAACAAATATCAATATCTCAAAATAATAACCATGGATCCTTTCGTACCATAAATATCGTACTAGAAACAGTTCTATAACTATCATAAATAACTTCTTAAAGTCAAACTTGAACCAAAACTAGTATTCATATGTTGGACTTAGATCAAAACTAATATCATGAATATCAAACTTGCCCTGGAAGTAATATCATTAATAATGCCAGAATTTAACCGCTATTAATATCATAAATTACTAAACATGAACTGAAACTATCATCTCCCAGCCACAATGTTAGAATAAATAATCATACCAAATCCTCCCCAGGCTTACGAATAAAATTAAGATAAAGTAACATGCCTATTGAGTCTGCAAGGAGCTAATAGTAATCTTTTCCTAAGATGGGCTGGAGGGGCCCACTTATAACCCCAGATATCCACTCTAAGGTAAAGTCTATCAAAACTAGACTTAAGTTTCAAAACCCACTACTAGATTCTTAATAAGTCTTGTTGCATCCTAAGATAGCAATTCTACCTAAATAACGAGTAGTTAAGTTGACTACACCTAATATGATCGCTTAATCGGCTAAATAATTCAAATCACACTAAATATGCCTCCAAGACCTAGTTTCAAACTCAAAATTGGCATCTTATTATGTCAATACTACAATTAAGCCTAATCTAAGAAAAAGGTAAGCCTAGCCTACCGAGATGCTGAAGAATGCCCAATAAAGTTTGCCAAATTTATAATTTCTCTTTCCAAGAAGCTTCTGCATAATGCCACATTGTCAAAATAATAATCTACACATTAATACAATAATACTAGTACCCATATTGTACTCTTATGGTTTAAGTCCATAATCAAGTCAAAATACCATAATGGGCCCACTCATGGAACAACACTTTTGAAACCGTCAACACTTCCCTCTTTGTTTAAGAAATATTTATCCTGAAGAATGGGTAAATCCTGAGCTCAAGTAATGCTAAAATAACCCCAACAAAGATCTAGGGATTTGGGTTTAAATTGCAGAGTTAAACCATGAATTAATCCAAAACTTACAAGGATTTGGACAAGGAAATGTTTATTTTGAGCTAGAAAACACCCCCACGATCTCCCAATAATTAGTCTCCAAACTTCCCACACTTTCTAGGGTTTTTGGATCTTGAAACTTGTGAAAAAAATAGAAAAAGAAGGAATTCAATACCCTCCAAGTGTTGCTTAAGCGGTTACTTAAATACTTAAGTGGTCACTACTAAAGTGGTCCATGGATCACTTAATCGATCCCTGCCTTGAGCTAGCCTCTGCTTAAGTAGTCAGGATGTCGCTTAAATGATGTTCGCTTAAGTTAATGGTCATTTGATAAAGTGGTTTGACTGGGTTGGTCCTTGACGCTTAAGAGACGACTTAGTCTCCAAAGGGTCCTCCTTTTAAGTGGCTGCTTAAGTAGATGCTCCAGCTATGTTGCACCAACTGTAACTTAGTAAAATTCTAAGTTTCCACCGATCCCTTGGTATTGATTTGAAATCCCAAGATCACAAATGAACTATCCTATTATATAGTAGCTCGCATGGTTTATGTCGTTAAGAGAATCTTCCTTAAAACTAAAGCTTTGAGATAAGATATTTTCCTTTAAAACTAAAACACTTTCCCTTGATATGAGTATTTTTCCCTAAAGCTTGAAATGTGATATTTTCCTAAATTGAATGAAATACCTTCAAGTATGTTCCAAAGTTATATGATTTCGAATTTGAAGTATTTGAGTTCAAAAAAGTTATGAGTTCTTGAGCTTTTAAGAAGTTTTACTCTCCATGAGACATATGCATGAGTTGAAAGTATTGCTTAAAGTTTTCTTTAGCCTTGAGTAATGAGAATAAGAGAAGAGTACAAATTTTAAAGCTAAAAGTATAAGGACTCACGAGATTGTGTTATATGTTCCATTTTACATGATTCATGAGCTTTGAATTTTATACTTATTCAAGCCATGTGAGTTATTACTTATTATATGCATGATTTGATTAAAGAGTATTGATGTTATTTTATATAAGTGTATGCACCCCCACATACTAAGTATATTCTCAAGTGCTGATCCACATATACGTCTATGTGCTACATTATCTTATAATATAGGTTCAGGTGCTCAGTCCCAACCTCGTCAGTGATTTTTGAGTACCTTTATCTACATTCCTACAGTGTTGAGTCTTCATGGTTTGAGGACCTATATTCAGACATCTCCATATTTTGAGAGACTATGTTATTATTTCCTATTCATTACAAGTCAGTTATGGACCTATCCCAACGACTCTCTAGTTTATGGATTAGTAGAGGCTTTGTCAGACTAGTTAGCTGATTTTGGTTGTGTTGAGGTTTCCAGTATTGCTTGGTCATTTGGACCGAGCATTTTCTTCGTATTTCTTTTCATATGATATAACTGTGCTAGTGTTAGAATTATTTTATCTTGAAATAAGTATTATTACTAGAAACAGGCTCAAAGGATTAGCTTGGGGCTACTTGTAGCCTTAAGCACTGTGTGACATACCGGGAGGCAATTTTGGATCGTTACAAACTTGGTATCAGATCCTAAGGTTTTAAAGAAGTCCTAGGGAGTCTAACAAGCCACCTTGAGTAGAGTCTTGATCATTGAGGTGTAGCACGTCATAGCTATAAGCAAGAGGCTACAAGACATTTTAGGAAAAAGTTGTTTCTTCATTTAGATTTTATCATTCCTATAGCTGTTCCTCTCATCTAATAATTCATGCTCTTCTATTTTCAAAAAATGCCTCTCCAAAGAGTGAGTGTTCGAGGAAACAATGATAAGCAACCCCTACCTGTTGATCCTTTGAATGAGGCGGTGTCTCATGCTGAGTTTTGGGCGGCCTTTTAGTCATTTACCCTAGCAGTCATTGCTAATGTTTAGGTCAATAACCAGGACACAGTTGCATCCCGTGTGGTATTGGGTTGTGTCATGCAGCATGGTAAGTTTGTGGCCTATGCCTCTAGACTGTTGAAGGTTCATGATAACAATTACCTGGGGCATGACTTAGAACATTGATTGTAGTCTTTTCTTTGAAGATTTTGTGTGATTAATTGTATGGGGATTGTGTTGACATCTATTCAATCCATAAGAGTTTGCAATATGTGTTCACCTAGATGAAGTTAAATCATAGGCAGATAAGTAGGCTTGAGTTGCTCAAGGATTATGATATGAGTCTTCACTATTATCCAGGTATAGCTAATGTGGTTGTTGATGCTCTTAGCAAGTTATCTATAGGGAGCTTATCTCATGTGAAGGATGATATATGAGAATTGGTGAAGGATATTCACCAGTTGGCTAGTCTTGGAGTTTGTCTCTTGGACTTTGAAGATGGTTGTGTGATGGTGGAAAAGGTGGTGAAGTCATCTTTTTGTGTCGAGGTGAAAGGGAAGTAGGTTTTGGATCCTATATTGATGTGGATTAAGGGTGATGTAGGCCAATCGAAAGTGATAGTTTTTGAGATTGATGGTGATTGGATCTTGAGGTACCAAGGTAGATTTTGTTTTTCTAATATTGATGGGCTACGATAGAGGATTTTGGTAGAGGCTCATGAGTTGAGGTACAACATTCATCCTGAATCGACAAAGATGTACCATAATTTAAAAGAGATCTATTGGTGGAATAGCATAAAGTGAGATATGGTGAATTTTTTAGCTATGTGTATGGTTTGTCAATAAGTAAAGGTGGAGCACTTGAGACTTGGTGGGTTATCTCAGGAGATTAAGCTGCCCGAATGAGAGTAGGAAGTGATTAATATGGATTTCATTACTAGTCTTCGATGGTCCCACCATTAATTTGATTCGATATGGGTTATTATAGATAGGATGATTGGGTCTACCCATTTCCTTCGTGTGAGAACTAATTACTCTACTGAGGATTATGCAAAGTTATTCATTCAGGAAATTATCAAGTTGCATAGTGCACCTATTTCTATTATATCTAATTGTGGTACTCAGTTTTTCTCGCACTTTTGATGTTCCTTTTAGAGAGGTTTGGGAATTATGATGAACCTTAGCACCATTTTCCATTATCAGATGGATGGACAAGTAGAAAGGACCATTCTGACATTAGAGGATATGCTCAGATCCTGTGTGGTCAATTTTGATGGTAGTTGGGTTAATCATTTTCCCCTCATTGAGTTTGCATATAATAATAGCTACCACTTTTGCATTGGATGTCTCCATTTGAATCTTTGTATGGTAGGAGATGTCATTCTTTTATTGGGTGGTTTGAGGTTAGTGAGGCTGGGTTGTTTGGTACTGATTTGATTCATCAGTCTATGGAGAAGGTGAAGGTGATTTGGGATAGGCTTAAGACCGCCAAAACTCACCAAATGTCCTATGCAGACATAAGGAAAAATGAGTTGGAATTTAAAGTTGATGATTGGGTGTTCTTGAAGGTGTCTCCCATGAAAGGAATGATATGGTTTGGAAAGATATAGAAGTTCATTCCCTGTTATGTGAGACCTTATTTGATTTTGAAGAGAGTGGGAAATGTGGCTTAAGAATTGGAATTTACTTCGAGTTTAGGTTCTATTCACCAGGTCTTTCATGTTTCACTGTCAACAAAATGCATGGGTGATCCTTCCTCTGTGGTTCCATTGGAAAGTGTGGGTGTTTTGAATTCTTTATCTTATGATTAAATCTTATTAGAGATATTAGATTGGCAAGTCCTCCTATTATGAATGAAGGATGTGGCTTCGATAAAGGTTTTTCTCTATGGAGGAACCAAAAGTTTGAAGAAATTACTTGGGAAGCCAAAGAGGAAATGAAGTCCAAATACCCATTCTTGTTCTCCATTCCGTATAATTGTGTTCAAGGTATGTATTAATTCTTCAAAACTTTGTTTATGACTTTATTAAAGAAAATTATGATTTCCTTGATATCTTTGTTTTCTATCATTGTTAGAGGCAAGAATGGGTGTGTTTCTTTATTAAATCATACGAAGGGATACCTTGTCTTATCATTTAGGGATGAATGATCCTAAGGGGAGAGAATTTAGCACCCTGGATTTTGGTCCCTAAAAATTTCTTGATCTTTGAGCTTACTGTCCTCATTACGACTCACCCTACGAGTCGTAGGGTGTCATTGTGGGTCTTAGGGACCCAATTGTAGCTTTACCAGTTTGTTGGTCTGGATTTTCTATCTTGACTATGACCTGTAGCGTACTAGTCTTAGGGTCTCGTAACGAGTCATAGGGTGTAAATCATAAGGAAACCAGTGTACTCTCCTAAGTTCTTGTTGAGACTATGACTAGCATGGTACAAGTCGTAAGGACTAGATACAAGTCGTATGGTGCAACTCGTAACCAAACTAGTGTGGGATGACCTTGTACATTGTCTAGACTATGACTAGACTAAACAACTCATAGGGTAACCATATGAGTCATAAAGTCACCCATAGCGACTGAGCATCTATTTTTAATCTCTTAATTAAGTGCATACTGATAATTTCACTTCTACCCCACTTAGCCCCCACAACCTAAAACCATCTTTGAGACTTCACAAGCATACTATTCACAATCAAAACACTCTCTCGAACTCTCTAAATTCTCTCAAGCAAGATATTTAGGGTTTCTATAAAGTTGATCAATTAAAGCTCCCAAGGAGAAGTTCTCTCCATAACATTTGACATTTTAGGCATGTTACTCTTCCCCAACTATTACTTTGTAAAATCATGTGTTTTAAATATTTATCCATGTGGTTTTGATGGTGGTTTGGGAACATGGGTTGAGGGTTTTGAATGATTGTTGTTTATGTGATGTTTCATGTTTACATATGCATTATTTATATTTTAGTAGTGGTTTTGAAATCAATTTGATGCATGGTTATGGTGAATAAACCAGGGGATTGTGATTTACCCAAATTTTGTGAATATTGACAATTGAATTGGTAACAATCCCAACCCAACTTTGTAAAAGCGGTTTTGAATATGAATAAAAAATACATTGAACTATTTTTTTGAAGAATTTCATGATATAAAGAGGTTATCTAAAAATGATGGTTGATTTAATGAATAAAGGGAGTCGGTGTTCCCCTACCTTGTAATAATTAACAAAGGGAGTTGTTCTCCCAAGTTAATGGAATTTTTTTGGCATGTTGATGATACCTTGCAAGTGTAGTTGGTATGACGATATCGACAGTGTATGTCTAAAGGTGTATTATTGTTTAATTAATGGGAATGTGTGATAATTGTTTTAATGGGGCTTACAAGAGGGTTGTGTTGCTAGGCCATAAAAGTGGAGATCTCGAGGGACCAATACTGGAAACCGTATTTGCTAGCGTAAGGGTTAAAATGGACTGGGGTTCGAGTCCCCTTGCTTATGACCAGGTGGTTCGAGTCCACCTTATTATTATGATTGGGAGGTTTGAGTCCCCATATTACATTTTATGATCGAATTCTTAAGTCAGCTTAGTCTATGATTGGGAGGTTCGAGTACCCCATGCATATATATATGAGATTATGAGGCCCAACCAGGGGGTAAGATCTGTAGCCTATATATCTCGTGGATTCTATTAAATGACGGTTAAGCTGCGTAATCAAGGCTAAAGTCTTAAAGTACATGTTAAGCCTTGTTCCCTATCCCAACATGTTATATAAATATATGCATATGTATGCACACATATAGGTAAACATGTATGTTAAGTTGAACTAAATTTGAAATGTCATTACTTTCTCCTTATCCTTGAGTCACATGCTAGTGTTCAACCCACTAACCGTCTCTGAATGATGTATCCCCACATAATGCAGGCACTAGAGACACTTCTACTTTTTTTGTGCAATATTAGGTGGATATGCTCGATTTTCCATTGGTTTGTGATGAAGTGGTGAGTTTCCACTCTCCGAAAGACTTGATCATTCCCTTGGTATCATTTCATAAACTAGAATTGAAGAGTTCACAATAACATTATCACTATCGTTGTCATTGTTATTGTCAGAGTCGTTGGCATGTCCCAACACTTTATTGATATCGATTAGTGGTGTTGGTCATTCTAGTTGGTTAATAGTTATTGGTTAATACCATCCTAATTTGGGTTGTGATAAAGAACAAGGATGGTATTGTTTTCTTAATGTTTATTTGGGGTATAATCATATTATTTCCCCTAAGGACCAAGGGAAGACCATTTTCGCTTGCCCATATGGTACGTTTGCATTTAAAAGGATGCATTTTGGTCTATGTAATGCTTTCGTAACTTTTCAGCATTGCATGATGTTCTTTTTTCTGACATGGTGGAGGACACTATTGATATTTCATGGATGATTTTTCATTTATGGGTGATTCATTAGATGATTGGTTAGCTCATTTGGCTAATGTCATACAAAGATGTAAAAAGTGCAATTTGGTGTTTAATTGGGAAAAATGGCATTTTATGGTCAAGAAAAGGACAATGATTAGGCATAAAATTTCTAAAAAGGGATATAAGTTGACAAGGCTAAGACTGAGGTTATTAAAAAATTACCTCCACCAATTTTTGTGAAGCGCATTCATAATTTCTTGGGTCATACATGTTTCTATAGGTGATTCATTAATGACTTCTCTAAAAGTGCTAATCCATTGTGCAAATTAATGGAGAAATATGTGAAGTTTGTGTTTGATGAAGTATTTCTAAAATCCTTCGAGCCTCTGAGAAGTTGATTTCAGCCTCCATTATTGTTTCTCCAAATTGGACCTTGCCATTTGAGGTGATGTGTCATGCTATTGGTGTGGTGTTGGGAGCAGTTATAGGCCAAAGGTGAGAGAAGATACTATACTTGAATTACTATGGTAGAAAAGCACTTAATTCTGCTCAGAAAATTACAGTGTGATCGAACAAGGGTTGTTGGCATTAGTGTCAGCACTTGAGAAATTTTGGTTTTAGTTGATTGGTACCAAAGTCATTATACACATTGACCATGTCACTCTTACATATCATATGGAAAAGAAAGAAGCAAAGCCGAGGTTGATTTGAAGGGATTTCTGTTGCAGGAATTTGATTTCAAAGTCAAGGATCGAAAGGGAACAAAAATTAGGTGGTAGATCATTTATCATGCCTCAAGGAAGAGGCAATTCTAAAATAAGGGATGAGCTTGTGATTGATAATACTTTTTTAGATGAGCAAGTTTTGGCAGTGTCACAAGACTTAATCCCTTGGTTTGCAGATTTTTCCAACTACTTGGCAATTGACCTAGTCCTAAAGAATTTGTCCTTTCTGCAACACAAGGGATTTATGTATGAAGTAATGAAGTTCTTTTGGTATAAGTTGTATATATTTTGGATTTGTTCAGATGGAGTAAAGCGGAGATATATTCCTAAGGTAGAGATGATAAGTATCTTAGGGGTGTGTCATTCATCTCCTGTTAAGGGTCCTCATGGAGGTCCACAAACTATGCATAAAATCTTTCAATGTTGTAACTGTTGGCCTACTATCTACAAAGATACACATGACTATGCTAGAGCTTGTGATCAATGCAAAAGTCTAGGGAATATCTCTCGCAAACATGAACTTCCAAAATGATGTCCTTGTGCTTGAATTGTTTAATATTTTGGGCATAGACTTTATGGTCCCATTTGTGAAATCACATAGGATTAAGTATATTTTTTGGTAGCTGTTACTATGTTTCAAATTGGGTGGAGGCCATTATGCTTCCAAACAACGAAGGTAATAGTGTCACGACCTTTTTGAAAAATAATATCTTCTCCAGATTTAGCACACCTAAAACTATCATCAGTGATAGAGGATTGCATTTTTCAATCATCTTTTCAAATCCTTAATTGAAAAATATGGTGTGAAACATAAGGTGCAACCACCTTACCATCCTCAAATAAGTGGACAGGTTGAGGTCTCAAGTTGAGAGAACAAGTCTATTTTGGAAAAGACTGTGAATGTCAATAGGGCTGATTGGGATAGAGTGCTAGATGATGCATTATGGTCCTACAAGATAGAATACAAGACTTCTATCATTGTATATCCATGTCAGCTTATTTATGGAAAAGCATGCCACTCTCTTATCTAACTTGAGCATAAGGCAATAGGAATCGAAGAGGTTGAATCTGGACTAAAGTAGTAAAGCCAAGTTGAGGCTTGAACAGATTAATTAGGTGGATGAGTTTCATCTCCACGCCTATGAAAGCTTAGCCATATACAAAGAAAATATAGAGCTACACCATGATCGAAAGAAAAAGCAAACAGAATGCCAACCCGATGACCTGGTCTTTCTTTATAAGTTAAGACTCCGCTTATTTCCTAGCAAGATAAAGTCCAAATGGTGGGGAACATTCATTGTGGTGAGATTTTTTTTTCATGGTGCAATTTATCTTCAAGGACGTGGCATTGACCTATTAAAGGTAAAGATCTAGTGTGTCAAGCACTATGTAGGCACAACAGAGAAAATAAGGGAATGTTAAAGATTTAACCTTAATAAAGTGTAAGTAGTCAAGGGAGCTAGGTCATGCAGTGTCGTTAAATAAGGAGATTCATGGGAGGCAACCCATGGGATAGTTGGTGAAGTCTAAGTACCCATCTTAACAATGTTAGCCCAAGAGACTAAGTGGGTGGGGGTACATATGTTGCTCCCATGATTGACACTTTGAGTGATCCGACCACCACCAGTGCTAACTTGACTTTTAGTGTCGCAGCCACAGCCTAAGATACTATGAAGGAGAAAGTTGTAAGGGACCCGCCTTCATACCCACAGGATCAGAGTTCTGTTGGTTTCTAAGGCACCCCAGGTATGTCTTTTACCCTAGTCTTCCATTATCGTATATGACTCGAGCAATGGGGATATTTGATGATTTCAAGTTGGTGGTGAGGGTGTACCATATCTGAGGGTTTTGGTTGCCATATTTCTTTTCCCTCAACTATGCTACCATAGTTAAGACCGACATGTTTAGGATTTTTTATTTTGATGTTAGTGTAACTAACAGTAAATTAAGAAAACTTGGTGCACGCTGATTTTAATAAGCATGCTTACCTATTTTTTATTGTGTTTACTATGATGCCCGCCAAAATTTTGTTCTTGTGATGTAGTGTTTGCATGGACAGTGATGTAACTAGTTTATAAGAAATTCATACTTATGATTTAAAATTTAAAATGAAATTCACATCTGTACCTATGGTTATGAAATAGAAATAAAAGAATATTGTTGTTTTCAAAATTATCAGTTCATATGCTTATATTAGTATGAATTTTAATTATTTTATGAGCAATAGTATGATTTTGGAAGTGGTATCTACCACCGAGAGATGAGTGTTAAACATATCTTATTTCCATAAACTACGTGCCACAATAAGTATTCATTATTCATATTGCCTCAATGGTCATGTACAGGTGATCATTTTTACATGCCTTTATACCCTATAAAAGTATATTCGTCCTTTTGATGCGGACATTTACATAGGACACTATTTTGCTTTCATGGTTTATTTCATAACAGAATCACCCATAGAAATGATGATTTTGGAAATCAAGTGTAGCAACTCAATGACTTTACTAGATTTTGCTTTACTACTTATGCTTAATGACATTTCAGGTTTCACTTTTATTTATGAACATAGTGAGTCTGTATACACTTCGCAAGTGTGCTTTATTTTATTATATACATTCCAGTTTTACTTATTGCGTGCACCCCACATACCCATTACATTCCATAAGTACTGATCATATATACATTTGTGTGGCTACACTATTTTATATTGTAGGTATTAGTTGTAGCTTACAAAATCATTAACAGGCAGTTCGTAGCTTCCATCCAATAAGTGATGAGTTCTCTTTATTTTAGGACTTAAGTCAGTTATAGTCCTTGTATTTTATTTTGGTTCAGTTATATTGATTGGGGATAGTTAGGGGTCATGTACCAGCTAACTATAATCATTATTAATAGAGTCTTCATAGGCAGTCAGTCAGATTTAATGTATTTGGTTTTAGTTTCTTTCCATATCATTGGTGTTTTAAAATCTTAACTATAATGTATTAAAAAGATTATATCTTGATTATTCTTCCACTCAGTTTGTTTAGCTCTTATATATGTTTAATCAGTTGTTCATACATGATGCCCGTACCATGGTTTAGCTTGGAATCACTTGTGCTTATAAGAATAGTGTTATGTCCAAGGGATAGTCTTGAGACATTATAAAACACCCCAAATTCTAGTCCCTAAAATGTTTTGAGTTTTCAAGGCTCACTGCCCAGATTAAAAATCTCCCTACAAGTTGTAACGTGTCATTACGGGTCTTAGGGATCGAACCATAGCAAAACTAGTGTACTAGCTTGATGTTACTGCCTTGACTAGACTGGTAGTTACGAGTCATAATTACTCAAAATAATTCATATGGTCCTATCCGTAGCCAAACTAATGTGTGTAACAACCCAAAATCGCCTCTCGGGATGTCACACGGTGCTAAAAGCTACAAGTAGCCCCGAGCTAACCCTTTGAGCCTGCTTCTACTAATAATACTCATTTCAAGATGAAATAATTGAAACACTAGCATAGTCATATCATATGAAGGGAGATACGAAGAAAATACTCGGTCCAAATGACCACAATACTGGAATTCTCAACACAATCATAATTTTACAACTAGTTTGACAAAGCCTCTACTAATCCATGAACTAGAGAGCCATTGGGATAGGTCCCCAACTGACTTGAAATGAACTGAAAGTAATAACATAGTCTCTCAAATGCTTAAATGTCCAACGATAGGTTGTTGAACCATGAGGACTCACCACTATAGGAATGTAGATAGAGGTACTCAAAAGTCACTGATGAGGCTGGGACTGAGCACCTGAACCTATATTATAAGACAATGTATCACATAGACATATATGTGGATCAGCACTTGGGAATGTACTGAGTATGTGGGGGTGCATGCATTTATATAAAACAACATCAATACTTTTTAATCAAATCATGCATGCAATAAGTAATGACTCACATGGCTTGAATAGGTATAAAATGTAAAGCTCATGAATCATGTAGAATAGAGCATGTAACACAAATCTCGTGAGTCATCATAGTTTAACTTTAAAATTGGTAATCTTCTCTTATTCTCATTACCCATAGGCTAAAGGAAACTTTAAACAATACTTTCAACTTATTCATATGTCTCATGGAGAGTAAAACTTCCTTAATGCTCAAGAACTCATAACTCTTTTGAACTCAAGTACTTGGAATTCAGAATCATATAACTTTGAAACATACTTGAAGGCATTTCATTCACTTTAGGAAAATATCTCATTTCAATCTTTAGGGAAATCATTCTATCTGAATGCAAAGATACTCTAGTTTAGGGAAATGACTTATCTCATAGTTTTAGAGAAAATACTTATATCAAGGGAAAATACTTTAGCCTTAGATTTTACAATTAAGAAAAATAACTTGTATCAAGGGAGGTTCTCTTAACCAACATAAACTATGCGAGCTACATGGAGTCTAACGTTTTGTCCTCCTAAGGAAGAGACCCCATGTTGGGGAGGAGCATCATACTCTTACCAAGGAGTATAACCTCAATTCAGTCATCACTTATCTCGGCCTCAGGCCTAATATCTCGAACTTAGGCCTAAAATCTCCAACCTACGGTGGCACATAGTTCTAGGGTAAGATACCGTAGTAACTTAACCAACTCGGTGCTAAATACTACTCTCTTTAGTTTATTTCACTCATCTCGTGGAAATCCACTTTAAATATAGTCTCATAGTTCACCAAGAACCCAACAATCAAATCTGTAATCTCATATAATGAAGTGGATTTCAAAACTCCTGACCATTAGGTCAAACCTTTTCTCAATAATCTCAGAATACTCAAATCATGGGTGCTTATAGAACAACAGTTCATAAAATTACAAGTCTCAAGTAGCGCTCAATAACCCATAATTTAATCGTAAGTTAAAACTCAACAAAAGCATAATAGATAGCATATAGATTCATAACTCATGTAGAAATCTGAAAATTTCAGCAATTTATCTCAAAATCTCAGCATACTCATATACTTCAATATCTCAAATATTTCAACTATTAATTTCTCAAGGATTAAAATCATGGGGTATAGACCCAGCTGTAATTTCTCAATAAAACATATGAAAATCATGCCATTAGACTCTTAATTCATGAGAAACATTAAAATATTTCAATCAATAATAATGGGTGAAAAAACCCTAATTCAAATTCATGTAAAATCTCATAGATTGCAGAAAATCATAGTTTAAATAAGCCTTTGGGCACAAGGATGAAATGATTATCCTTGTTTAAAACCTCACATACCTTAGATTATGAAACTGGATGAAAAATCTTGCTTTAAACTCTTCTTCTTACTCTTGAGAGAGGGTTCTTGCAACCTTTGAACTTGGGAAACTCAAATCTCAGCTAAATTTGTAGAATCCATGGTGAGTTCTTGGATTTCTTAGAGAAGGGTTTTAGATTTGCTCTTGAGGGAGAAACCCTAGCCTTTGGATTTTTGGGAGATAATGAGCCTATCAAGATCGTTTGGAATATATCTGAGGGTTAAAAGGGAAAAGACCCAAAAGCCCATTTTAAAAAGGACTTAAAAATATTGAACGGGGTCTGTAGCAGTCGGAGCGACGGTCCATCGCAAGTTTAACATTCCATCGGGCCGTCCATTGCATGATGACCAAAAACGAAACACACTGCCTCGTTACAATAGTTGGATAGATGGTCTGTCATAGGTCCGACGGTCCGGTGGATCGTTCGTCGCACCTTAGCTAGGATGAGTTAATGAAAACAGTCCATCATAGCCTTGACGGTCTATCGTCCAGGCCGTCACACTTGGGCTATGAAAGGGAGTCTTTGACTTGGTCACGATGGTCTATTGCAGACTTGACGGTCCGTCGGATCTTCCATCGCATCTGGGCAGTTCCAATAACTCTCAGTAAAATGGCCATAACTTCTTACCTTGATGCCGGATTTGGATGAAATTGGTATTATTGGAAAGATAATTCAATTATCTACATGGAAAAAGGTCAAATTTAAGAAAATTCTATATGGTTAAAACACCAATCACTTAGAAAGTCACTTCTCAATCTTTTAGGGCCAGAATTACACTTTGCTTAACACGCTATAAGGCTTAGAGTACGAGGGAACTTTGCAGGGTCTTACAGTGTGATGTCCAAAATATTTTGTCATGACTATAACTTGAACCTTACTAGTCGTAGGGTCACATGATGAGTCATATGGTGTGAATTGTAGATTCACCAGAGAAGGGTCCTTCAGATATTGTATTGACTGTGACTCTTGGTGACAAGTCGTAATGTGTCTTTATGAGTCACACAGTGACCCGTAGTCACTAGAAACAATTTTCTAATGTTTAAATTAAGGGAAATTTGGACATTTCCCTTCTTACCCAATGGTGACTCATGACTTAAAACCCTTTTAGGGTATCATTATCACTCTAAAACAAAGCAAAATAATTTTTGAAACACTCTCAAACCTTTAAGGTTAAGAAACTTAGGATTTCAAAAAATTTGATCATTTGGGGATCTCAAGGGTGATTTCTCTATATAATTGTGATACTTTCAGGTATGTTACTCTTTTCTAAATCTTATTTCATGAAAAAGCATGTGTTTTAAATAGTTTTATAATATAGATTTGAATGTGGGTTTGATATAGTTGAGTTTTTTGGAATGGTTGATCCTTGAATTATTTTCCCATGATTTTTATGAGTTATTGAGCTTTGAAATTTATGTTTTGAACTAATAGGGTGCATGTGTGTAGGGATTTTAATAGGGATCAAGAAAGTCTCCCAAATTAATGTTTTAAACTTGGAGTTGGTTTGAAAAATTATGTTCCCTCAACCTACTTGTGTAAATGGATTGAATTATGGATTTTGTCACACAATTTGATTTTTTCACTTATACTATTTCATTGTATAATTGGCTAAACAATGAAAGTGGATATTTTAAAGACTTAATGGCTACATTTTGGTTGATAAAACTAAGGGATGTCGAGGAATTCCTCCAATTTGATTTAATGAAAAAAGGGGTCAAGGAATTCCCTTAAGTTAATATGATTGTTATGGCATAGAGATAAGCTTGCAAGTGTAAGGGTATACCAATACCTATGGCATACCTTAACGGTTAATCATTTGGATAATGAAAGGGTTATTTAAAACTTATTTTAAATTGGGCTTAATGGGGGTTATGTAGCTAAGCTATGAAAGCCTGGGTCTTGGATGACTTATACTAGAAACTCATATTTTCCAATATGAAGTTTGGTCTTAATAATAGTATGCACAGTTCACACTACTGATATATATTTGTATCTTGGATTGACTTAGGGTCTGGGCATTCTCTGGACTTCTTTGATACATCTGGTCCGTGCGGCTAACAAGCACTAGAAGCCCTTTCAACAGGGGAGCTGAACCCATATAGCCTGTGGGTGCCTATTTATGACAATTGAGATAAATAGTCCAAGATAATATTTTACTATCACGCTATGCCTTGTTCCCTACCCCTAGCATTTATTATACATATGTGTGTATGTATGTGAACTTATGTAGTAGGTTTGAAATTGAACTTAAGAATGACATTATTTTATCCCTTCCCTGAGTTACATGCTAGTGCTCATCCCACTAACTGTCTTTGGATGCTATATCCCAATGGAATGTAAGGTCTAAAGGCAATTCTACTTTTCCTGCGCAATGTTAGATGGATCAACTCAGTTCGTTGGTCATTTGTAGTGAAGTGGTGAGATTCTATCTTTTGGAAGACTTGACCATTCCATTGGTTTCCTTTCATAGACTAGAATTGAAAAGTTCACATTAACATTATCATTGTCTTTATTATTGCCAGAGTTGTGGGTATGTCCCGATATTTGGTTGTTTTTAGATTGGTAGAGGTTTTATGGATATTACTGTAGGTTGCATATTGATGTTGACATTCTTAGATATTGATCTTATTATTTTCTACCCTATTATATGTTTGATATTCAGCCACTAATAGGTATGTTGTGATCTATTTGACTAGGCATTAGGGGTGGTCTCCGATCCGCGGTGGACTTGAGATACCCGTCATGGCTAGGCCATGGTTCAATTCATAACAAAGTTGGTATCAGAGCCTAGGTTTGGTGTCATTAGATATCCACAAAGTCGTGTCAAGTAGAGTCTCTACTCTGGGTATGTAGCATTCCACACTTATAAGATACAGGCTATGGGGCATTTAGGAATGTTTCCCTTCTTGAGATCTACTTTCGTGTTGTGGAGTCTAGG
Source organism: Capsicum annuum (assembly GCF_002878395.1). Classification (NCBI taxonomy): domain Eukaryota; kingdom Viridiplantae; phylum Streptophyta; class Magnoliopsida; order Solanales; family Solanaceae; genus Capsicum; species Capsicum annuum. The sequence goes on from NW_025890893.1 coordinate 234,841, forward strand.
GTGTAGAAATCTTCTTTAGTTTCCATTTTTTTTCTTTTCATATCATGCCTACTAGAAGATCTGATGCTTGTGAAAACTCATATGTCCGGGATTAGGACACCGTGGATGGGTCTCGTCCTACTAATAGAGTTTATTCATGGTCTAGGATCGCTACCCCTGATTGCCCTTGTGGAGTTCCACCAGTCCCTATTGGTTCTTCTCTCATTGGTGACACTCCTGCTCAGTCAGCTTGAGCAGATATTACTAATGTTGAGTTCCACTATTCCATTCATCTATTTACCCAATTGGTGATATCCTAGTCATGTTAGTCGAGTCTTGATAGTGCTATTGTGAGTTCTTCTAAGAACATTAGGGTTGGCCAATTTATGAGGCTTAATCCTCCAACTTTTAATGGCTCTAAGTTTGAGGAATATCCTAAAGAGTTCATAGTTAAGATGGAGAAGATTTTTTGTATGATGCATGATTCTAACACTGAGGGTGTGGATTTTGCTGCATACCAGGTGAAGGATGTGGCATATCAGTGGTATGAGGAGTGGTACTAGTCAAAGGTGATGATGCAAAGTTGGAATTATGAGAGGATTTCTCCGGTGGTTTTCTTGATTGCTTCTTTTCTTAGGAGTTGAGAGAGGTAAAGGCTGAGGAGTTCATTAATTGAAAGCAAGGCAAGATGACTGTGAAGGAGTATGCCTTGAAATTTCATCAGCTATCCTATTATGCTCCTGAACTAGTGTCCAGCATGAGGGCTAAGATGAGTAAATTTGCTTCGATCTTGTCCCAAGACTTGATGTTGGAGTGCAAGGCTGCCTTGCTGAATATTGACATAGATATCTCTAGGCTTGTGGTGTATATGCAGCAATTTGAAGATAAAAAGAAGAAACAGGCTAAAATAAGGAAGAGGCAAAGTAAGAGATTCTTGTATTCTGAGAAGGGTGAAGTCTAGCAAAATAGTGGTAAAAGTGGTAGACAGTGGTCAAAGAAGAAGCCGGGGAGTTCTAGTTCTTTCTACAGCTAGTGATCTATATCCTAGGCCATCCGGTGATCAGCGCTTTTAGAGCAATAGTGGGTTTAAGGCACAAGGTGCCCAAAGGCAAGTCAGAATCAATTAGCTTCATCATATCCTATTTGCAAATTTTGTGGATAGTTGCACCTTGGCTTTTATGATGGGGGGAGAAATAAGTGTTTCAGATGTAGCCAGCCTAGCTATATTCTGAGGAACTGTCCTTCAGGCGATGTTGCTATTGGGGATAATAAGGTCCCGATTGCTGCTTCTTTGGCACCTGCACTAAAGGGTGCTACTTCTAGCTCAAACACTGGTCAAAATCATTTGTATGCTCTTACCACCCGTTAGGATTATGAGGCTTCTCCTGATGTTGTTACTGGTATGCTAAAAAGTTTCTCTCATGATGTATATTTTCTGCTTGATCATGGGCCTACCTTTTATATTGTAACCCTTTACATTGATATCCATTTTGGTTTAGGTCCTGAGAGTATTTCAGATTTTTTTTTGTGTCTACCACGGTGGGTGACCCATTGAGGCTAGAAAAAGCTATAGGGGTTGTGTGGTATTAATCTATGGTAGGGAAATGTTAGTGGATCAGATTGAATTGGATACGTTAGACTTCGATCTGATCTTGGGAATGGATTGGTTGCACTCGTGCTATGCACCTCTTTATAGTCATACCCAAAGGGTCTGTTTCCAATTCATTAATTAACCGGTGATTAAGTGGCTAGGTAGTTCCTTAGTGCCTAAGGGAAGGTTCATTTCTTATTTTAGAGCCCAAAAGTTGATTTCCAAGGGGTGTCTCATCACTTGGTCTGGGTTAAAGATTCTAACTCGGAGGGACCTTCTTTGTAATCTATCCCTATGGCCTGTGAGTTTCCCAAAGTGTTTCCTGGTGTTCTTCCTGGTGTCCCTCCCGATAGGGAAATTGATTTTATGATTGATCTTCTTCTAGATACTTTTTCTATCTCTATTCCTGCTTATAGAATGGCTCTAGCTAATTCGAAAGAATGTAAGAAATAGTTGAAAGATATTCTTGATAAGGGATTTATTCTTCCTAGTGTCTCCCCATGTGGTGCTCTTATTCTATTCGTACATAAAAAGGATGGGTCCCTTTGAATATGTATAGATTACCGTCAATTGATTAAGGTGACTGTAAAGAATAAGTACCCTCTTTTGAGGATTGATGATCTGTTTGACTAAGATTGATCTTCAGTCGGGTTACCATTAATTGAAAATTAGGGAGGTAGATATCCCTAAGACTACCTTCCAAACCCGGTATGGTCATTTTGAGTTTTTTGTGATGTCCTTTAGTTTGACTAATTCCCCAGTGGCATTTATAGATCTTATAAACTTATTAGTCCATCTTCGTGATTGTATTTATTGATGATATTCTAACGTATTCTAAAAGTGAGGTGGATCATGTCAATCACCGCTTTATTGTGTTGCAAACTTTGAAAGATCAGCAGTTTTATGCTAAATTTTCAAAGTGTGAGTTTTGGTTAGATGTTTTTACCTTTCTGGGGTCATGTTGTTTCTAGTGAAAGGATCATGATGGATCCACAGAAAGTTGAGGCGCTTATACCCATGACTCCAATTGATATTTTAAACTTTTTGGGTTAAGCCGATTATTATAGAAGGTTTGTCGAAAACTTCTCTTTTATTGTTACCCCATTGACTAAGTTGACTCTGAAAAAGGTAAAGTTTTTATAGTCTGATTCTTGTGAGGGTAGAATTGAACCAGAATCTCAGGTTTTGGTCTCTGGAAATTTCTGAGTTTTCAAAGCTCACAGCCTAAATTATGAATCTCCCTACGAATCTCCCTAGCCTGATGTTACTGCCTTGACTACAACTGGTGTTTACGAGTCGTAATCACCCAAATGATTCATATGGTCCTATTCGTAGCCAAACTAGTGTGATGCCATAGATATTCTATCTTGACTACGACTTGGACCCTACGAGTCATAGGGTCGCATGACGAGTCATATGGTGTGAATCGTCGGATCACTAGAGAAGGGTCCTTCAGATACTGTCTTGACTGCAACTTATCGTGATGAGTCGTGATGTGTCCTTATAAGTCATATAGTGACCCGTAGTCACTAGCAATAATTTTTCAGTGTTTTTTTAAGGGCACTTTGGAAATTTCCCCTATTACCCAATAGTGACCCACAACTTAAAACCTTTAGGATATCATTATCTCTCTAAAACGAATTAAAATAACTTCTCAAATCTTTAAGATCAAGATACATAGGGTCTCTAAGAAGTTGATCAATTAGGGCTGTCAAGGGTGATTTCTCTCCATAATTGTGATACTTTCAGGCATGTTACTTTTCCCCAAATCTTATTTCATGAAAAATCATGTGTTTTAAATAGTTTAATTATATAGATTTGAATGTTGGTTTTGATATGGTTGAGGATTTTTGAATAGTTAATCCTTGAATTGTTTTTGATGGTTTTTATGATTTATTATGCGTTGAAATTTATGGTTTAAACAAATGGGGTGCATAGGTGTGGGGATTGGACTGAGGGTCGAGGCATTCCCCCAAATTGATGTTTTAAACTTGGAGTTGATTTGAAAAATTATGTTCCCTCAGCCTACTAGTGTAAATGGCTTGGATTATGGATTTTGTCACATGATTTGACTTACTTACTTATACTTTGGCATTGCAGAATTGGCTAAACAATGAATGTGGATTTTGTAAGGCCTTAATGGCTATGTTTTGGTTGATAAAACTAAAGGAGGTTGAGGCATTCCTCCAATTTGATTTAATGAACAAAGGGGGTCGAGGCATTCCCCCAAGTTAATGTTATTGTTATGGCATAGAGATAAGCTTGAAAGTGTAAAGGTATGATGATACCTATGGCATTCCTTAACGATTAATCCTTTTGTTAATGATTATGTGAAACTTGTTTTAAATTGGGCTTAATAGGGGTTATGTGGATAAGCCTTGAAGGTGTGGGTCTTGGATGACTTATAATAGAAACTTATGTTTGCCAACATGAGGTTTGGTCTTGATGACCGTGTGCATAATTTACATTATTTATATATATTTGTAGCTTGGATTGATGTAGGGTTGGGAAATTCCCTGGTCTCCGTTTATACCACTGATTCGTGCAGCTAAGATGCACTAAGGCCCTTTCAGCAGGGAGAGTTGAACCCATATAGCCCGTGGTTGCCTATTTATGATGGTTGTATACATAGTCTAGGATAATATTTTACTATCATGCTAAACCTTGTTCCCTACTGCAGCATCTATTATATATTTGTATGCATGAATGTGACCATGTATAGTGGGTTTGAAATTGAACTTATGATTGACATTATTTTATCCCTTCCCTAAGTTACATGCTAGTGATCATCACATTACCTATCTCCAGATGCGGTATCCCCATGCGATGCAGGACCCAAAGGCAATTCTATTTTTCCTATGTAGTGTTAGGTGGATTGGCTTGGTTCATCAATTATTTGCAGTGAAATGGTGAGCTTTCATTTTCTGAAAGAGTTGATCATTTCATAAGTTTCCTTTCATAGACAAGAATTAAAGAGTTCACATTTAGATTATCATTTTCATTGCCATCGTCATTGTCAGAGTAGGTGCATATCCCAATGTTTGGAATTTTTTCAAACTAGTAGAGGTTTTGTGGATATTACTATGGGTTGGGTATTGATGTTGACACTCTTAGATGTAGAGCTTATTATTTTCTACCTTGTTATATGTTCCGAATTCAACTGTTGCTAGGTATGTTGTGATCTATTTGACTAGGCAACATGGTTAATCTCCGGTCCTCGGTGGACTTGAGATACTCATCACAGCAGTCCTTAGTTCAGGTTGTGACAAATTACAAACTTAGTATCAAAGCATAAGGTTCAAGTGTCCAAGGGCATTTGAAACTTCGTGTTTAGTACAGTCTTATTTATGGGTGTGTTTTGTACCACACTTATAATAAGGATGCTATAGGGCATTTAGGAATTGTTTTCCTTCTTTCATACTCCAGATCGTGCAGTAAAGTTGTCCTCTTAGAAACTTATGTCGATTCATGTATTACTCAAAATTTCTCCACATATGTATTTTCATTGAGATAATATAAGTAGTAAATCTCAATTCCTACCAATATGATTCTCTCAAATTTAACTATCAAAAACTTCAGAAATTACACCAAGGGATTGAGAGTAGGTTGTAGTCTGTTTTAAGTCTTTTAATTTAAAAACTTATGTCCTTAGCCATATGAATAATGTGGTTGAAACAAAATATGATATTTATTCTTATTCCTCTTTAATCCTTCATTATAGATAGTACCAATGAGAGGAGAGAGTATGTACCTAGATTATTAAATAGATTTTTCATGGAGGGATTATTGTAAATAGAGTATTATGATTCATAATTAGTAAAACAATGTCAAAGTTGGGTGTATAGATTTAGAAGTGTAGCAACAAGAAATGTCAAGATAGTGATAGGTATATATATATATATGCGTCTATTGAGTTAGGAATTAGGTGATATGTATTTAGGTGTTAACTAAGGGTTAGTGAGTGTGGTGTAGATTTCATGGTAGAAGGTAGAGAATGAGTTATTCGTTAAGGTGGCTTATGGTATTCTTGAATAAAGAAAGGAGTTCTTGATGGACTTTCATTGTGTTAGAAAAGTATAGGTTATTAATGAAAGTATTAGGTGGTTAAGGATTGATAATCTAGACTTTTCTATGTGACCGTGAAAAGGAAACAGGTTGATAATTAAAGAGTTATGAATAAAATTTAGACATATGGATGGATAAGTACTAGTGATATGTGAAAGGAGGATATGCTAATGGATTGTTATTCGATAGACCATAATATTAGGATTAATTATTTTAATTATGAGGCTCTAGAGGACTAATGTTTCTTGATGTTTTTTATAGCAACCAAGCAAGAATAGTATAAAAAGTTATATTTTTACTCATGTCTAGTACTAGACACTAAGATTGAACTGTGAATGATCATCAAGGTGGAAACAATGATTGTTTAGCATAGTGATTCTAGTTATATGGAGGGTGAGCTAGTAGGCTTGAAATAATGTATGCAAGAATTTTAGTTCATTTATTTGCAATTAAGTATGATGGTGTAGGTATGATATAGAGATTTACTCAAGGTAATTTTAGGTTTTATAAGTTTTCAATATTATTAGGTTTTGTGTGTGCATAGATAATACCCTTTAGCTGCTATGTGTAGAGAACTCTAGTTATATAGTATATGGTGTTCTTAATAGCTAATTAAGGAGTTATTGATGGATGATGTTTAGTCTTTTGGTATAGCTCTAATTCTCATAGTTTTGGGGAAAAATATGAAAGTAGAGGTATGACATTAGTAAACTAATAAGAAAAGAGAAGATTGTGTATTTAGAGAGGCAGGTATGTTTGCCAAGAAGTGTGTAAGTATATGATAATGATTATTGAGGCTAGAGAAAGTAAGGGTGGTATCTATGAAAGGAATGTCAAAGAATAAAGTTAGTCTTTTCCCAAATATAGTTTATCTTGGTGATTTTAGCGTTTGTGTATAGACAGAGTAAAGAAATTATGTCTCAGTCTTGAGGATATGGAATAGGCCCATAGGCTTAGAATGTTGGCTTTGATCTAAGGAGGGAGATGATAGGGTGAAGAACCAAATTAACTCTTGTGAATTAGATTGTGATTCATGTCAATAAGAGTTACAATAAGATAACAATCCATTCTTACTCTAGTGTATCTATTAGAATTTAGTCTTTATGACACCCTATCCATGTCTTGTATGATAGAGCCACACCATTGACCAACGTGTATATACTTTATTTACGTTAGAACCACACCATTGACCAATGCGTATATACTTTATACATATTCTTGTTTAGTCTCAACTCCTATTAAAATAAGTAATAGCTTCACTTATTGACCCTAGTCATCCCCCATTAATCTATGAATTTTAGCCTTATGTTAAGTAACTTATGATATATATGAACTCAAGTTTCATAGTATGTTTAGTACCCTAAATTTATGATACATCCTTAAAGACTAATAAAATCATATTATCCCATGTATGTCCTCGATTAGATCTATTAAACGAATATGTGCCTATGGTACTCTATTCCTCAGGCCATAATAAAATGTCAAAGTTATATATAGTATTCTTTCATGTTTTAGGTCCTCATGTTCTATCCCTTCAGTGACCTCTCGTTATGTTAAGATAGTTGTGATCAAAATAGATGAACAATAGTTTAGATGGGAGAGAGTAGATGTTCCTTATTAAGGAAATTGTTGTATGTTTGTTTTATCTAAGGTCGTAAGTGTGGAGGGAGATCAAGGAAAAGTTTGTGTATAGGTAATAGTTAGTTGAGAAATTTTGGTGTGCCTTTTTTGTGATATTACATTAAATTGTTATTGATAGAAGTATTAAGGAATATGAGAAAAAATTCCTAGATGGGTTGGTTTTCTAGAAGTTCATATGTGGTTATAGTAATAGTCTTTGATGTCATGTTGGTATACAAGTGGATGAATGCATTGTGCACTAGTGAATTCCTAATTAGAGCTCAGAGTTAGTTATTGAAGTGGTAAGGAGTATTATTATTGATATGAGAGCACTAAAAAGACATAGGATATTGAATCCCATAGTTTAGACTAGTATTATTGTGTCATGTCCAGTACCTTATGACTCAAAGTTAGGCTTGAACATATTGATAAAATATAGTTTAACTCAGACTTTGGCATGAGCAGTAACATGTACCCATGTGAAGGTTATAAGTTGTATCAAATGAAGTATTGCATTTAAGAGAGAAAGTATAATTGAGAAGTGTGTTTGACAAGTGTTGTTAAGCTTGAAAGTTATCAGTTGCATCACTTAAGGCATAGTAATCCTATTCTTGCTTTTATTCTATATCCCAATATTCCATGTTATGTAGTTTTATCCAGAGAATGTCTCTTTATTTTGAAACTATGATGTTCTCTTATGAGTTAAATTGCATTTATTATGAAAATTCATGGTTTACTCATATTTTTACTAGTATGGTTGATCTCATGAAGTGAATCTTAGTGTTCTTGGCATTAAATACCATTAGTTGGTAAATGTATATGATTTTAGCATGATTTACTCAGTTTACAAGAAATTCAGACTTATAATTTCAAATTCAAAATGAAATTCACATATGTACTTGTAATTATGAAATAGAAATAGAAGCATATTATGGTTTTTGAACTTATCAACTCATATGCTTATATTATGGTGAATTTAAATTATTTTACAAGCAATAGTATGATTTTAGGAGTAGTATCTAGCATCGAGGGATGAGGGTTAGGCTTATCCTAGTTCCAGGTATTCATTATTTAGCTTGCCCATATGGGCATACACAAAGGATCACATTTATCCACCTTTATACCCTATCATGGTATATCAAATCCTTTTGATGGGGCGTTTACATTAAACTCCTTGTTGCTCGGATGGTTTAGGTCAGTTGAGAGAATCTCCAACAAAAATGATTATTTTTGAAACTAAATGTAGAAACTCACTGACTTTACTAGATTTTGGTTTACTACATATGATTTATGACATTTCATCTATTCGTTTTATTTATGAACATGGTAAGTCTGTATACACCTGGCATGCATGTTTTATTTTATGATATATATATATATATATACCAGTTTTACTTATTGTATGCACCACCATATACTCAGTACATTCCATAAGTAATGACCACATATATTTCTCTGTCGCTACATCATTTAATAATGTAAGTATCAGTTGTAGCTCACAAATTCATGAACAGGTAGTTCGCAGCTTCCAGCTAATAGGTGATGAGTTCTTTTCATTCGAGGACTCAAGTCAGTTATAGTCTGATGCAATTCTCACTATGAAAATACGAATCTAAGTGTAAAAAATGAAAGATAGAACAAGAAAGTGTAATGATAGAAAGATAGACACAATGAAGATAGTAAAAGGGAAACCAAAGGGTGTTTCAAACCCAAAAACTTTCCTTAATTATTACAAACTAGCACCTAACTCTTACATTGACCTCAAGGGAATCGGAACCCCCGTACAACCACTATTTCTAAACAAATTCAACATTGGATTTTCCAAGCACTCAAACACTCTCTAAAGAGTTTCATCTTAATCAATATCCAAAAACTAAATAAGAAATAAGTTGAAGCTATCAATTTAGTCTAAGACAAGATTATTACACTAAAGCCCAAAAGTGGTCCATGAACTAATTAAAAGAGATGGCCCATAATGAGAATTTATCCAAAGGGGATAGTTTTGGTGACTGGTTGTTGCCCCCTTGACTGGCTGTCGCCATGTTAGTCCCTGTGAGTCAGTGAGCTTTCTTTCACTTGCTTCCTACGATGGTTGATCTGAGGTGGATTTATGCACCTCAGTGCTGTTATCCAAGCATATTTAGCCTTTTTTTGAGGAATTTTAGTGTGGTTAATTTGTTAAAAATGACATAATTGAGCATATAAGTGTTAAACTATTTGATCACAATGTTTAAGGTGTTTTTCAAACAAGTTTAGAATTAAATTGGTCACTTAGAGTTTAGATGAGAAAACTAGTGTTACTAGTTTGAGCTATGTTTTGTTCTAGTTGATTTCGATGGATTCTAGCGTGCATAATGAGTTACTAATGGTATGTTTGTGTAATTATGTGTGGAAAAACTTTTTTATAGTACTTAATATTCAATTGAATCAAGCTAAGAGTCAAAACACCAAGTTAAAGATCAAAAGGGCAAAACTAGTTCTTAGCTTAAGTTTCTAGTTCACCGTCTTGTATTGTGTGTTGTTTGGAGTTTAAATTCGTGGTTTTGGATTATATATGATGATTTTTTAGTTTATTATTATGATATATGGATGATATAAAATCTGTAAATCAAGTGTAAAAATCACCATATGGCTTGGAATTGATGGACAAAAGCACAGGACATGACTTGACGTAAAAATGGACATTTTGGGATCATTAGCGCGCAACAGACCTTAGACACCGTATTAAGCCCATGCCACAGACTTGTGGGATTCATAATGGACCAATTAAAGTGTTTTTATATGATTTGGTCACATCTCAGACCTTAGGCACCGCTATAGGGTCAGCAGCACAGTGGCATGTTAATTTCGACAGCTTTGTCCACCTATAAATAGGAACCTTAAACATTGAGCTACACCCCTTGGAAGACCTCAAAACTTTGAGGGAGGCTGGATAACACTAAAATTAGGGTTTTTATTTCTTCACTTTATTTTCTTATGGATTTTAATATGTATTCTATCATTGCGATTACGGTTATGTCCATGAGCAGCTAAAGCCCTTTTCCGGGGTTAAGGCCAAGACATGAGTTCTATTGTTATGAATTGATTTGGTTTTTATTATTTATCATATTTAGATGTTTATTTATACTTTTTATTAACATTTTAACGAATCTATACCCTTTGAATACATCCATTATCATCTTGTGAGCTCGGAAGGAGGAATAGAAGTATAGAATGTGGGGTAAATAGAATAGGATTATAATCTTCGACCGAATGAAGTTATAATTTGCATTTAGGATAAGAATATAACTGAGTGACCTATTTGGTTCGCTTAATGGATGAAATATGAATGCATTTAACTTAGTTCTCACATCCCCACTCAATGATGTAGTTGTGGGTCTAAGTTAGACAGGTGACTAGAGGCTCGAAAGACCATAGTCACAATATCAATCCCATGAATCAACCTCAAAGATAAGTAACATAACTAATGAAGTTTAATAGCGTAGTATGATTTTTCATAGAGACTTAACCTTGGGTTACTCCCATTGATTTTCCAAGAACCTTTATTTTACCGCATTGTTTAGTTTATATTTATTAAAAACTTTCAAACTCTTGTGGCTACGTTTACACTAAATTTGTTATAATAGTGAACTTGAATTGGATAGTTGTCAACACTAGTCCCTGTGGGATTGATACTTGGATTTTATAAGGCCACTTTACTACTTGGTTAGACCGCGTACACTTGCATGTGCACTTGGGTGCAACAACAGTTCATGGAGCGGCTGGTTGAGCTCTTGGCGGGACTTTTCATGAGCCTTCCCGCCTAGATAGTAGGGTCTTATGGATTTCAAAATATGTCCATAACTCCGAGAAATAAACCACACATGAAATTGTTGGTTTACAAGCTCAAGAACGTCTTCCAAGTGTATTCTTGAATTCTTTGGGTGATAATGGCTTATATCTCTTCATGTTGGCATTGAATTGGGTGATCAAAAGCATTGAAGACTATTTGGCTTGCATCATCCTCCAATTCTTGAAAAGTATTTGAGCTCAAATCCAAACCTTGTAAAACCAAAGGAAGAACAAAAAGACACAATTTCCTCACGGAATGAGGGTTAGCGTTAACACAAGTAATCATAGCATTATTCCAAGGTTGAAAACAATTAAGATATAACCAAGGATCCTTTGTGTTAATCATGAAAAATTTACAAAGAAATTGGTTATGAAAATCACCAAGAGATAAGGAAACCACAAAGGTCATAATGGCATAAACAAACAACTAAGGTAAGGCTATTTGGATTCTAGGAGCCATAAGACACAATTGTTCCCCCATATCTTCAATATACCATACTAAATGTGGTGCTACAAATGGTTCAAAAGTCCATAAAAACCCATAGCATTGTCATTCAACCAATTGAACCAACAATCAAGTTCCCTACCTCTATATAAAATAACTCCAAAATGAGTATTGATATTATCATAGGTAGAGAGGTAGCATATAAAGAAATCAAGAATAAAAACATCATCCATGGTGCTATTATATATAAGAAGGACATTTGGCTCAAAAGGTATGGCACATAATGCACACAAGGATGGAATCAAGACATTTAAGCATATATAACCTTTTCCTTTCAGACAACTTCCCAAGGGAAGGAATTTCATACATAGAGTCATGCTACTAGGGAGAATAAAGAACCTCCTAGAAACAACAGCAATCCAAAACAATTGGTTTTCCCAAAAAGTTAGGTTCCCTCTAGTTATTGTAGTAGACAAGCTCCCAAGAGTCCCATGAGATACTTCAGATTTCCCAACCCCATGAAGGTGGAAAGAAGTCTCTAACATCCATGAACTCTTCCATAATGATTAATCAAATTAGAATCCATAAGATATAGTCCACACAACTTAAGCACAAATATGTCAGACAAGGATGCAAGTATATAAGCAACACCCAAAGAGGCAATGAAACATTTTCCCTTGGGTCCTAAATCATGAAACCACCTTTGAAAAAGAGGCCTTCAATTACAACTAAGTCACAAAGAAGGGTATCAAATAAATGGAATTCATCTAAAGTATTTTCAAGAGGAAGCTCTCTCCTTAACCTACAAGTAGTTACACCTTTGTCAATAATGAAAACACTCAAGACTAAACTCTCTAGGATCTTCTCATTACTCAATTTCTTAAATGAACACTTATCTTTGTTGGAAATGCCTCATATTCTAAACTAGGATCTATCAAATGGATTATAAATCCCCAAGAAAGATCTTCCATTAAAGGGACTGATACCAACATCCACAATCAAAGATTTCTTATCGTCTTGACCAAACACTAAGCTGAAGTATAGTAATCTCCATATCCCAATAGGTCACCAGGGTCAAATAGGAGAAGTAGCTAAGAATAGGGGTCAAGGCTATACTCACTTCCCCTAAGGTGCCATCCTCAGGATTAGACATACCCTCTATACTACCGATTGCAATATCATAAGCAAAGAGAGAGTAGAGAAAGGTATCACACAAGTCAACTTTAACTAAGATGCTGCCTTGAATATACTCACTATTGGATTCAAGATTATCACCAAAAGTAGTATCAACATTAGAGGCACATAAAGTGGAAGAAGTAATTTCTCAACAAATGACACCTTCTCTTTCAACAGAAGGGTCCTCAAGTATACACAACCTACCACTATAAATAAAGGGATCATTACTTAATTCATCATATGAATTAAGAAATTTATCATCATAGTTATCAAACAAGGGTGGGGTTTCATACCAAAGATCACAACTAATATCATTTTCATAAGATCAAATATTAATTGGGTTTCTCAAATATTCAAGCAAATCAAAGTTATCATCCTCCAGTTGATCATTCTTTTCCCAAAGTTAGAGATAACTATTAAGAATTTTGTGTTCACTTGGGCGCAATAAGTTTTTGGCGCCATTGTTGGGGATATGTACTTCGGTAACTACTTTAGTTTTATTTATACTTTTGGATTTCTTTGGCGCTTTTCACTTGGTCTTGGTTCTGACTTTATAGGAAATAGGTTTACATGATAGTAAGTTGAAAAGGGGATATAAACTAGTCAAACCAAACCCTGAGTCCAAACAACACTTACACCAATAGAGGAAAAAAGCAGTCTTCTTTATCATATCCCATAAATCTACGAAGAATAAGATATTCCATCTCCTATGGCTGAGGATCCATCAGACTGCAGGACAGTTCGCGAAGGGGAAATTTTATTTACAATAAATTTGATCTCTCCTATTTAAAAACCGACTTCTGAAGATAGATTCGAGCTAAAGCAGAACATTGTGCAGCTCTTGCATAGAAGTGGATAATTCACTAGTCTATCACATAAAGATCCACAAGGTCACTTGCATAAATTTTTGGAGATTAGTGACACATTCATCCCTACGGGTGTGTGGACTGATTATGTAAGGCTGACACTTAACCTTTACACTGTTAGGGGAAGCGAAGAAGTAGTTGAATGCTGAGCTGGCAGATTCAATCACAACTTGGGATGACTTAGCCGGAAGTTCCTCATCCATTTTTTTCCATCCAACAAGGCTGCAAGACTTTGCAGTAAGATTTTAAACTTTAAATAGAGGCCAGATAAGAACCTTTATCATGCTTGGGAGAGATTTAGTTCTCTTTTTTGAGATTTTACATATCATGAATAGTCCAATGAAGTATTAACTCACACCTTTGTTAAAGCCCATGACCATAACACAAAAATTTTGCTAGATTCACTACAGGTGGTCAGAGTCTGAAAAAGACTTATGATGAACTATACATCTTGTTGAACCATATTGTACAAGGAAACCTAGATTGGCATAGTGATGCCTCAAGAGGCTCAATAAAAAAGGTTGCGGGCATGATTGAAGTTGATAGTATTACAGCCTTAGCCACTCAACTATTAGCTCTACAAAACCAAATAATGATATAATTCAATAAGTTGGGTGTGGAGCAGTCTCAAGCTTAGGTAAATATAGTGCAGAAGACCATAAGTTGGTGTGAGGTTTATGGAAATAGTGGCCACTCTGCAGATATGTGTTGCGAAAATCCCAAGTCGATCAATTTTATGGGTGATGCTCAAAGGCCAAATTATGGTAATGCCTAGAACAAAAATTAGCAGACTTAGGCAACAAAATATTTATGGAACAATAATCAGTAAATTCAACAATAGCAAAACACACAAGCCAGCAACATAGAGGACATGTTAAAGAACATCATGCCCACCCAAGAACAGATGGCTGCTGAACTCAAAAATTAGCAAGTACTTCAGAAGTAGTTGGAGTATCAGTTGGGGCAAATATAGCTGGCAGAAAACACCAGGCCTCGAAGTGGTTTGCCAAGTGACAATAAACCTCCTAAACAAGTAATGGAAATCACTTTGAGGGGTGACAAATATTTGATTGACAGACCTCTAAAGACAAATAAGGAGGTAGATACAGAGTTGATTTCTCAACCAGTTGCAAACAAATTTATGGGTTATTTGGGGAAGTCTGAGTACCAAACAAAATTTGTCAAGAAAAAGGGACTACAAAAGTAGGGTGCATGATTCAAGAAGTTCTTTGACATACCAGAGAGCTTTGCATTAACCTTTCTTTTTTAGATGTTTTGCAGGGAATGCCCACATACTCTAAGTACTTGAAGAACGTGGTAACTAATAAAAATAAGTTATAAGATATTAAGATAGTAGCACTTACAGAGAAGTGTAGCTTTGTGGTGATGCAGAAGATGCCCAAAAAGCTTAAGGACCCTGGGAGGTTCACTCTCTCCATCCAGATTATTAGCAGTGTGGTGGTCCATAAACTAAGTTATTTTGGAGGCAAGTATCAATTTGATGCCCCTATCAATGTTCAATACCTTGGGTTTGGGGAAACCAAGATCATGCTCTATGTGACTCCAAATGGCAGAGCTGACTATAATCCATCCTGAAGGAATCATTGGGGATATTTTTATCAAGGTTAAAAAGTTTATTATACCTACTAACTTTATTTGTTTGGATTATAATGTATATAACGTAGTGTTGATTATCTTGGGACATCCATTCATAGAGACGGGAGAAGCATTGATAGATGTGAGAGAGGCAAGCTCACAACGAGGATGGATGATGAAGATATGGTATTCTAGGTTTACAAACCACTTAACACACTATCCCATTTCAAATATTTATGTATGTTATAGTGATGGAAGTAGATGAGTGTGGGGTGGTTAAGCCCAATTAAAATACCTCGAAATTTGGCCCTTGAAACTTTATTGTATTATGAGCTTCCTTCCTTAGCAATGACTCACCTGATGAGTCGTAATGTGTCTTTACAAGTCATGGGACCCAGTTGTAATAATCCTAGAAGGACTTTTCTAAGTCATTATTTTGATAAAAACTGGACTTAATGAGTTGTATAGACTCTTAACAAGTCATAAGGAGGGTATTTTGTAATGTGTCTAGTATAGTGCCTCTATTAAAACTATTAAGACTATGACTTAACTCATCGAGTCGTATTGACTCATTATGAGATGTAGGGCACCAGTCGTATGGTTCACACTGAAGAGCCCAATGGGGTTCTGGTTTGCCTACAATTGGAGGGTCTGAGTCACAGTGTATCTCTATGAGTTGTAAGGTCACTCGTAATGACTGACGGTTTAATTTTCAGCTTTTAATAAGGGTATTCTAGATATTTCCCTCTTTCCCTAAACATAAAACAATACCAATAAACCTTATTGAGACTTTATTTCTACCCAAAAAATAATTAAAATATATCCTCTTCTCTCTCAAATTCTCTCAAGTCAAGCAAGATAGGGTTTCCTTAAGGTTGAGCATCCTGAGGTCAATTCAAGGTTTCTTCTCCATAATTGTGAATATTTAAGTCATACTCTTCCCTCATTGTTAATTTTTTAAAAAAATCTGTTTTAAAGTATAGTTCATGAGATATTAATATTGGTTTTAGAATAAGGATTGGGGGTTTTGAATGCTTATTATTGAACAATGTTTTATCGTGGTTTAATTATGATCATTCATATTTTAAATATGGTTTTAACCTTGTGGGTGCCTGGGAATGGTGATTAAACTGAGGGGTCATGGTTAAACCCAAATTTGATGATTTTGCCTTGATTATGATTTTGGAAATCGTATGCCCTCAACATATTTATGAAATTATCAATGAAAAATAGCTTTTGTAATGTAGTTTGGTTTACCCACTTGTAATAATGCATTGACATAAAAGGACAATGAGGTATGTATGTTTTCCTTGGAAAGCCTTGGTGTCCTTGTATAAATAGGGTGTATGTTTTCCTTAAAAAGCCTTGGTGTCCTTGTATAAATAGGGGAGTTGGAATGTTGTGGGTTTGGTTGATTATATAGGTTTGAGTCCTGAATGATTAATTATTTGAATATCTTTTGACCTATGGGTTCTAGTCCCAGTTAGTTGAGTAGATAACATGGCATGATGATATTAGCTTGCAAGCTAGGTTGGTATGATGATACCAACAGGATGCTTTGGTGTTTAATTAGTTTAATAAAAATGGGAATGTGTGATTAATGTTTTCAATTGGGATTTAAAAGAGGGTTGTGTAGCTAAGTCGTGAAAGTGGGGTCCAAGTAACCAATACTGGAAACCATGCTAGCTGGTGCGGGGATCTTTATGGCTTTGAGTATCCTTATTTATGACCAGGTAGTTAAATTCCACCGTATTGTTATTATTATGATTGGAGGGGTCTAGTCCTCCATATCATATTTCATGATTGGGTGTTTAAGTCACCATAGTATATGATTAGAGGGTTTGAGTACCCCAAGCATATGTATATGATCTTTCTCTAGTTTGTGTGGCTACATATACTAGGGCTAGACTAGTGAGTGCGAGTTGGGGCCCATATAGCCTTAGGTACTTTTATATGATGGTTATGCTACATAATTCAGGCTAAAGTTTTAAAGTTCATATTAAACCTTGTCCCTTATCCCAATATGTGATATACATATATATGTATATGTATTTCATTAGGTGCATTGGATTTTGAATTAGTTTGAGACTGTTGATCATGTCATTATGTTATCCTTATCCATGAGTTATATGCTAGCGTTCACCCTGCAAACCATATTTGGACTTTGTATCCCAATATGATATAGGAATTGGCCATACTTCTACTTCTCCTGCACATTGATTCAAATTTAGGGTCAGTTTGTGAGTGGACTTTGAAGTGGTGAGCTTTCGTACATCAAAAGTCTATATTTCATGTTTAAGTCTCTTATGTCTCATATTACTTAGAATTGTTTTGGCTATAGTTGGGGGTATGTCCCAACACTTTATTGGTATTTAATTTTGGTCCTTTATTTTGAGGGCTTTGTTAGATTACTATGGGCTTGGGTGTTATTGGTAGGTCATTTGGCTGATTTTTAGTTGACGGATTATAGACATGGTTTAAATATCTTTAATCTTATCCTTATGTTATCTTGTTATATGTTTAAAATTCATTCGGTATTAGGGATGTTGTGTTGGTTGCTTAGGTGTAAGAAGGTGATCTCTGATCCTGAGCGGACTTGAGATACCCATTACGGCCAGGCCCTAGTTTGGGTCATGACACCAATCCTCCAAAGACCACTTCAATAATTCTCATGGAGCTGCCTACACCTAAGCTCGAAGTGATGCTGATTGATATGCCTGAAAAGTCTCTTGTTGAGAAAGATGTTGACCTTGATAGTTCACACTCATGAAGTTGGAAACGAATAAGAATATATCCTCCAAGTAGGAGGAATAGGATGAATAAAAATAGTTACGTGTGATATTGGGTAGTTCCATGAAACTAAATCAAGTTATACTTGGGAGGAAACCAAAGTTGAGGTGGGTTTTATTTTCAGTATTTTAATTTTTATTTCACATAGTTTTTATTTTTGTTTAGTCACAGGTGTATGGAAAATCTGAGTTCCAGAAACTGAGCTAAGGAGCATGGCAGAGATAAAGTGTGAGGTTCTCGGACCCTTTTGATGTATAAATATGCTACTAGATAGGCTTAGAGGCCTCAAAGAGTATTTCTATCTTTAATTTTGAATATACTTTAGGGACAAAGTAAATTGTTAACTGTGGGGTGGGGAAATTCCTATTGTTTTTTGGGGTGAAGTATTGTTGTAGGGTCTTGAGTCTTAGTTGTTTTTCTAGTTTTTGGGTAAACTTAAAAAAATTACAAAATGATTTTCTCTTTTTAGTTTTAATTGTTTCGATCATTCTAGTAGGTGCACACTTCGCCCACCCTGTGGTTATTCTTTTTTATTCTTTTTAACGGAGGCACCCCTTGAACCCGGTATCCTTTTTCTTTTTAGGAGTAAATTTTAAAATATTTGTGTAGCATAAGTGATATATTCTTGTTGGTGCTATGTGTTATTTCATGATGCAAGTGTTTTGGTTGTAAAGGCATGTTGATGCTTAGATTAAATAGTTGTTCGGGGAAGAACAAGACTTTAAGTATGAGGTTGTGATCTGAGGTGGATTTATACACCTCAGTGGTGTTATCCGGGCTTATTTAGCCTTGTTTTGAGTACTTTTAGAACTCTTAATGTGATAATAATGATATAATTGAGCATATAAGTGTTGAACTACTTTATCAAAATGTTTAAGGTGTTTTTCAAATAAGTTTGGAATTAAATTTGTCACTTAGAGTTTAGATGAGAAAACTAGTGTTACTAGCTTGAGCTATGTGTTGTTCTAGTTGATCTTGATGGATTCTAGTGTGCGTAGTGATTTCTAATGGTATGATTGTGTTATTATGTCTTTAAAAACTTATTTATATAGTTTAAGGTTCAATTGAAACAAGCTAAGAGTCAAAACACCAAGTTAAAGATCAAAAGGGCAAAACTAGTTCTTAGCATAAGTTTCTAGTTCACCATCTTATATTGTGTGTTGTTTTAAGCTCTAATTCGTGGTTTTTCATGATATAGGATTCTTTATCAGTTGATTATTATCATATGTGGATGATAAATAAGATTTTAATCAAGTGTAAACATCACCACAAGGCATGTAATGGAGAGACAAAAGCATGGGACATGACTTGATGTAAAAATGGACGTTTTGGGGTCATTAGCGCGCCATAGACCTTAGACACCATGTTAGGGTCTGTACCATAGAATTGGGAGATTCCAAAGGGACCAATTTCATTGTATGTCCTCAATTAGGTGCATCTCTTACCTTAGGCACCGTTATAGAGTCCACGGCACGGTGGCATGTCAATTTCGGCAGCTTTGTCCTCCTATAATAAGGACACTTAAACATTATGCAACACACCTTGGAAGACCTTTAAACTTTGAGAGAGGCTGGATAACACTTAAATTGGGGTTTTTATTCCTTTATTTTAGTTTTTTTATGGATTTTAACATGTATTCTATCATTATGATTACGGTTATATCCATGAGCGGCTAAAAGCCTTTTTTCCGGGGTTAAGGCCAAGAACATGAGTCTATCGTTATGAATTGATTTGGTTTGGATTATTTAGCATATTTGGATTTTAAATTATCCTTGTTATAACTATAGTAAGGATTATAGACCTTTATCGTACATCTATTGTCATCTTGTTAGCCCGGAATGAGAAACAAGAGGATAGAATGTGGGTAAATAGAATAGGATTGTAACCTTCTATAGAATGAAGTTAAAATTTGCATTTAGGATAGAAATATACCTAAGTGACCTATTTATTTCACTTACAAGATGAAATATGAATGCATTTAACTTACTTCTCACATCCCTTCTTAACGATGTAGTTGTGGGTCTAAGCTAGATAGGTGACTAGAGGCTCGAAAGACAATAGTCATAATATCAACCCCGTGAATCAAAAGCCAAGATAAGTAACATAACCAATGAAATGTAACACAAATGTATGATTGTTCATAGAGCCTTAACCATGGGTTACTCCCATTGATTGTCCAAGAACCTTTACTTTACCGTATTGTTTAGTTTAAATTTATTTATATCTTTCAAACTCTTGTGGCTACTCTTGCACTGAATTGATCATAATAGTGAAATAGAATTGGATAGTTGTCAATGCTAGTCACTGTGGGATTGATACTTGGATTTTATAAGGCCAATTTACTACCTGGTGATACCATGTACACTTGTGTGTGCACTTAGGCGCAACAATGATTGATGGGGCGGCTAGTTTAGCTCTTGGTAGGACTTTTCATAAGCCTTAACCTCTAGATAGTAAGGTCCTTTGGATTTCCAAATATGTCCCAAACTCTAAGCATTCAACCACATATGATATTGTTGGTTTAGGAGCTCAAAGAAGGTCTTCCAAGTGTATTCTTGAATTGTTTAGGTGCTCATTGCTTGGATCTCTTCATGTTGGCCTCGAATTGTGTGATCAAAAACATTGATGGCCATTTGGCGTGCATCATCCTCCCCTTCTTGAAATAGATTCAACCTCAAATCCAAACCTTTCAAAACCAAATAAAGAACAAACAAACACAATTTCTCATGGCATGAGGTTTAGGGTTAGCACAAGCAATCATAGCATCATGCCAAGGTTGAACACACTTAAGATATAACTAAGGATCCCTTTTGTTAAAAATGAAAAACTTTTTGAAGAGGTTACAAAGTAATTGGTTAAGAATATCATCAAGAGACAACAAAACCACAAAGGTCATAATGGCACCAACAAACAACTAAGGTAAGACTATTTTTATTCTAGGATCCATAAGATTCAAAAGTCCACAAGACCTATATAGCATTATCATTCAACCAAGTCGACCAACCAACGAGTTCCTTACCTCTGTTTAAAATAACTCCAAGATGAGCATTGTTATAATTATAGAAAAAGAGGTAATATAGAAAACAATCAAGTATGAAAACATCATCCAAGGTGCTATTATCTACAAGAAGGCCATCTGGCTCAAAAGGTATAGCACATAATGCACAGAAGGATGAAATCAAGAGATTTAGGCATATATAACCTTTTCCTTTCAAAAAAATTCCCAAGGGAAGATATTTCATCCTTGGAGTCATGCTACTAAGGATAATAAGGAACCTACTAGAAATAATAACAATCCAAAACAGTCAGTTTTCCCAAAAAGTTGGGTTCCCTCTAGTTATGGTTGTATACATGCTCCCAAGAGTTCCATAAGATACTTCAGATTTCCCAACCCCATGAAGGTGGAAAGAAGTATCTAACATCCATGAACTTTTCCATAAATAATTTATCAACTAAGCATCCATAAGTTGTAGTCCACACAACTTCAGCAAAAGTGTGTCAAACAAAGATGCAAGTACATAAGCAACACCCAAAGAGGCAATGACACATTTTCCTTGGGGTTGTCAATCATGAAACCACCTTTGAGAAAGGGGCATCTAATTACAACCAAGTCACAAAGAAGGGTATCACATGAACAGAATTTATCTAAAGTATATTCAAGAGGAACCTCTCTCCTTCACCTTCAAGTAGTGACACCTTGGTAAAAAATGGAAACATGGATGAACTCTCTTGGATTTTCTCATTACTACCATTCTTAAATGATCACTTATCTTTGTTGGAAGTGCCTATTATGCATAACTAGGATCTATCATATGGATTGTAAATCCCCAAGAAAGATCTTCCATCATAGGGAAGGATACCAACATCTACAATTAAACTTTGTTTGTCATCTTGACCAAACACTAAGTCTGAGTATAGTAATCTCCACATCCCAATAGGTCACTAGGGTCAAATAGGAGAAGTAGCCAAGAATATGGGTCAATGATATACTCACTTTCCCCTGAGGTGCCATCATCAGAATTAAGCATACCTTTTATACTACCATTTGCAATATTATAAGAAATGAGAGGGTAGAGAAAGGTATCACACAAGTTAACTTCAACTAAGGTATTCTTATGAATATACTCACTATTGGATTCAAGATTATCACCATGAGTATTCTCAACATTAGAGGCACACAAGGTGGAATAAGTAATTTCCCAACAAGCGACACCTTATATTTCAAGAGAAGGGTTCCCAAGTAGTCACAACCCACTACTATAAATAAAGGTATCTTTACTTGAGTCATAACACGAATCAATAAATCCATCCTCATTGTTATCAAATAAGGGTGGGGTCTCATACCAAGGATTACAACCTATATTATTTTTATAAGAACAATCGTTAATTAGGTTTCTCAAATATTCAAGAAAATCCAAGTTATTATCCTTCAGTTGATCATTCTTTTCCCAAAGTCAGAGATAACAATCAAGAATTGGGTAGCTAGCATAATCTTTACTTAATACTATATTATTAATGGATTTCAATAAATAGGATAACATGTGAATCTTAAGCATACTACCTTTCCTTTTAAATACATCACATTGCACATCACTAGTTTTCATGCATAGAGTGATCTCACTATATTCACAAAAGAAATCTTTCTTTGAGAGAGGATCACTATTCAAAGGTAAAGAGTTAAAGGAAACAAGTTCACTCTAAAAAAGATATGTCATTCTTCACAACATTTTTATTTATATGATATCTATGATTAATAATAGGATCTTAATCACACAATATGCTCAAAGAATCATTTTCATTCACATGATTAACTCTATCAACATCATCACTAACTTGAGGCTTATCAAGCATACCAAACATATGCTCAAGTAGTTGACTACATTCACTAGCAAGTTGACCAATACACATATCTTCACTAGTTGTTAGCAACTCATATCTAACTTAAACTCACAAGTTGTACAGTGACCCATAGTCGCTCGCAATAATTTTTTAATGTTTTTATCAAGGGCACTTTGGATATTTCCCTTCTTAACCAATGGTGACCCAAAACTTAAAACCTTTTTAAGGTATCATTATCACTCTAAAACAAATCAAAATAACTTTTTAAACACTCAGAAACCTTCAAGGTTAGGATTCTTAGGGTTTTAAAGAAGTTGACCAATTAGGGCTCTCAGGGGTGATTTCTATTTATAATTGTGATACTTTCAGGCATGTTACTCATCCCCAAAACTTATTTCATGAAAAAGCATATGTTTTAAATAGTTTAATTGTATGGATTTGAATGTGCGTTTCATATGGTTGAGGGTTTTGGAATGGTTGATCCTTGAATTATGTTCCCATGGTTTTTATGAGTTATTAAACTTTGAAATTTATATTTTGAAATAATGGGGTGCATATGTGTGGGGATTAGAATAGGGGTCGAGGTATTCTCCTGAATAATGTTTTAAACTTGGAGTTGGTTTGAAAAATTATGTTCCCTCAACCGAATTGTGTAAATGGCTTGGATTATGGATTTTGTCATACAATTTGACTTTTTCACTTATACTATTTCATTGCATAATTGGCTAAACAATGAATGTGGATACTTACTATCTCAAGGGTGATTTCTCTCCAATAAATATAATACTTTCTGACATATTACTCTTCCCCAAATCTTATTTCATGAAAATCATGTGTTTTAAATAATTTAATTGTATGGATTTGAATGTTGGTTTTGATATGGTTGAGGGTTTTAGAATGGTTGATCTTTGAATTATTTTTCAATGGTTTTTATGAGTTATTATGCTTTGAAATTTATGTTTTGAATAAATAGGGTGCATGGAAGTGGTGATTGGCATGGGGATTGAGGCATTCCCCTAAATTGATATTTTGAACTTGAAGTTGGTTTGAAAATTTATGTTTCCTCAGACTACCTGTGTAAATAGCTTGGATTATGGACTTAGTCATATGATTTGACTTACTCACTTATACTATTGCATTGCAGAAAATTGCCTAAACAATGAATGTGGATTTTTTAAGGCCTTAACGACTAAGTTTTGGTTGATAAAACTAAGGAAGGTTGAGTATTCCTCTAATTTGATTTAATGAACAAAGGGAATCGTGGAATTCCCCCAAGTTAATATTATTTTTATGGCATAGAGATAAGCTTACAAGTGTAAGGGTATGATGATACCTAAGGCGTACCTTAACGATTATGTGAAACTTGTTTTAAGTTGGGCTTAGTGGGGGTTATGTAGCTAAGTCGTGAAGGTGTGGGTATTGGATAACTTATACTAGAAACTCATGTTTGCCAATATGAGGTTTGGTCTTGATGACCATATGCACAGTTTACACTATTTGTATATATTTGTATCTTGGATTGTTGTGGGGTTGGGGTATTCCTCAATCTTCTTTTATACCTCTGGTTTGTATGGTTAAGACGTGCTAGGCCCTTTCTGCTAGGAGAGCTAAACCCATATAGCTCGTTGTTGCATGTTTATGATAGTTAAACTACATAGTCTAGGATAATGTGTTACTATAATGCTAAACCTTGTTCCCTACCCTAGCATCTATTATATATTTGTATTCATGTATGTGACCATGTACAGTTGGTTTAAAATTGAACTTATGACTGATATTATTTTATCCCTTCCCTACATTACATGCTAGTGCACATCATACTAACCATCTTCGGATGCATTATCCTAATGTGATGCAGGGTCCAAAGGAAATTCTAATTTTCCTATGCAGTGTTAGATGGATTGGGTCGGTTCGTCAGTCGTTTACAGTGAAGTGGTGAGCTTCCATTTTCTAAAATAATTAATCATTTTATCGGTTTCCTTTCATAGACAAGAATTAAAAAGTCCACATTAATATTATCATTGTCCTTTTCATGTCAGTGTTAAAGTAGGGGCATGTCCTAATGTTTGGTTTTTTCTAGACTAGTAGAGGTTTTTTGGATATTATTGTGGGTTACGTATTAATGTTGACATTCTTAGATGTAGAGCTTATTATTTTCTACCTTGTTATATGTTTGAAATTCAGTTGTTGCTCGGTATATTATGATCTGTTTGACTAGGCAATGGGGTTGGTCTTTGGTCCTCGGTGGACTTAAGATACTCATCACAGCCAGTCCCTGGTTTGGGTTGTGACATATTATAAACCTAGCATCAAATCACAAGGTTCAAGTGTTTAAGGGTGTTTGAAAATTCATGTTTAGTACAATCTTATTTATGGGTCTGTTATGCACCACACTTATAATGAGGATGCTATAGGGCATTTAGGAATTGTTTTCCTTCTTTTAGGAATTGTTTTCTTTCTTTCATACTCCAGATCATATAGTAAAGTTGTCCTCTTAGAAACTTATGTTGATTCATGTGTTTCTTAAAATTTCTCCACATATGCCTTTTCATTGAGATAATACAAGTAATAAATCTCAGTTCCTACCAATAAGATCCACTCAAATTTAACTATCAAAAACTTTAGAAATTACACAAAGGGCTTGAGAGGAGGTTGTAGTTTGTTTTAAGTCCTTTAATTTAAAAACTTATGTCCTCATCCATATGAATCATGTGGTTGAAACAAAATATGATATGTATTCATATTCCTCTTTAATCCTCCATCATAAATTATACCTATGAGAGGAGAGAGTATGTACCTAGATTATTAAATAGATTTTTGTTGGAGGAATTATTGTAAATAAAGTGTTATGATCCATAAGTAGTAAAACAATCTCAAAGTTGGGAGTATAGATTTAGAAGTATAGTGATAAGAAAGGTCAGGATAGCGATAGGTCAAATATATATATATATATATATATATATATATATATATATATATATATGCATCTATTGAGTTAGGAATTAGGTGATATGTATTTGGGTGTTAACTAAGGTTAGTGAGTATGGTGTAGATTTCATGGTGGAAGGTCGAGAAAGAGTTATTAGTTAAGGTAACTTAGGTTATGCTTAGATAAGGAAATGAGTTCTTGATGGAGTTTCATTGTGTTAGAAAAGTATAGGTTATTAATGAAAGTATTAGGTGGTTAAGGATTGATAATTAGACTTTCCTTTGTAATCATAAAAAGGAAATAGGTCGATGATTACAGAGCTATGAATAAAATTTAGACATATGGATGGATAAGTACTAGTGATATGTTAAAAGTGGATATGCTAATGGATTGTAACGCGATAGACCATAATATTAGGATTAATTATTTTTATCATGAGGTTCTAGTGGACTAGTGTTTATTGATGTTTTTGATAGAGACCAAGAAAGAATGGTATGTGAAGTTATATTTTTAATCATGTCTAATACTAGACACTAAGATTGAACTGTGAAAGATCATCAAGGTGGAAACAATGATTGCTTAGCATAGTGATTCTAGTTATATGGAGGGTGAACTAGTATGCTTGAAATAATATATACAAAATTTAAGTTCATTCATTTTCAATTAAGTATGATGGTGTAGGTAAGATATAGAGATTTACTCAAGTTAATTTGTGATTTTTTAAGTTTCAACTATTATTAGGTTTCACATGTGCATAGATAACACCCTTTAGCCGTTATGTGTAAAAAAGGCTAGTTATATATTATATGGTGTTCTTAATAGCTAATTAAGGAGTTATAGATGGATGATGTTCAGTCTTTTGGTATAGTTCAAATTCTCATAGTTTTGGAGAAAAATATGAACCTAGAGGCATGGCAAAGATTGTGTGTTTAGGAGGCAGGTATGTTTTCCAAGAATTGTGTAAGTATATGATGATGATTATTGAGGCTAGAGAAAGTAAGGGTGGTATCTATGAAAGAAATGTCCAAGAATGAAGTTGGCATTTTCTCAAATATAGTTTATCTTGGTGAGTTTAGCATTTGTGTATAGACAGAGTAAAGAAATTATGGCTCAGTCTTGAGGATATGGAATAGGACCATATGCTTAAAATGTGAGTTTTGATCTAAGAAGAAGATGATAGGGTGAAGAACCAAATTCACTCTTATGAATTAGATTGTGATACATATCAATAAGAGTTACAATGTGATAACAATCCATTCTTACTCTAGTATATTCATTAGAATTTAGTCAATATAGCACCCTATCCATGTCTTGTATGATAGAGCAACACCCTTGACCAATGTGTATATACTTTTTACATATTCATGTTCAGTCTCAACTTCTATTAAAATAAGTAATAGCTTCACTCTTTGATCCTAGTCCTCCCCCATTAATCTATGAATCCCAATCTTACGTTAAGTAATTTATGATATATATGAACTCAGGTTTCATAGTATATTCAGTACCCTGAACTCATGATACATCCTTTAAGACTAGTGAAATCATATTGTATCATCTATGTCCTCAATTTAGATCTCTTTAATAAATATATTCCTATGGTACTCTATTCCTTAGGCCACAATTAAATGTCAAAGTTATATATAATATTCTTTCATATTTTAGGTCCTCATGTTCTATCCCTTCAGTGACCTCTCCTTATGTTAAGATAGTTGTGATGAAAATGGATGAACAATAGTTTAGATGGGAGAGAGTAGATGTTCCTTATTAGGGAAATTATTATATGCTTGTTTTATCTAAGGTCTTAAGTGTGGAGGGAGATTGAGGCAAAGTTTGTGTATAGGTACTAGTTAGTTGAGAAGTTTTAGTGTGCCTTTTTGGAGATATTACATTAAATTTTTATTGATAGAAGTATTAAAGAATATGAAAAAAATTCCTAAATAAGTTGGTTTCCTAGAAGATCATATGTTTTTATAATGATAGGCTTGAATGTCATGTTGGAATATGATCTGAAGTGGTTTTATACACTTTTGTATCATTATTCTAACTTATTTTGATTTGTTTTGAGAGCAATTCGTATTCTTAATGTGTTCATATTGATATAAATAATCATTTAACTATCCAAGAATATATTTAGATTGTCCAAAGTATTTTTCAAACAAGTTTGTATTTAATTGAGTCATTTAGAGTTCAACCCGGAAAACTAGTTTTACTAGCTTGAGCTAGGTGTGTGTCTAGTTGTT
This sequence comes from Capsicum annuum, assembly GCF_002878395.1. NCBI lineage: Eukaryota > Viridiplantae > Streptophyta > Magnoliopsida > Solanales > Solanaceae > Capsicum > Capsicum annuum. Next base: position 262,808 of record NW_025890893.1, read on the forward strand.
CTCGTTCGATTATAATGTGTTTAATTTTTTCCAAATGTTTTAAATGATGTAAGTTTATGTGGAATAACTTGTTTATAATGTGCAAAGTTTAATTTGATTAAGTCAAGAGTCAAAATAATACGTGGATGATCATTGCGAATTTGCCTTATCTTAGCTTTTGTTTTGATTTGTCATTGGGAATATTGTGTTGTTTTGATATTTAATTTGTGGTGTGTTATATTGTAGGAGGCTTTGTGAGCTGAATACGGTGATATTTTGATGATTTAAAGACCGAAAATTCATTGAAAATACACTACAAAAGGCATGCGCAAAGGATAGGACGTTCAACACTTAACCAAAATTTTGAAAGCAAATTCTAGTAAGTCGACGGTGAAGTCAACGCGTCGCATCGATGGTCACACAGTTTACGCTTCACTAAAATTTTTCAATGTTAATTCCAGTACACCGACACGGACTCGACGTGCCACGTTGATGTAGCACTGCGGATGTCAAGTCAGCGCCGACACAGCTGAGGACAATGTCCTATTTTTATGCAAATTGGCACGAATTCTTAGGAACTTTCCATGTGATGCTGCCTAATCCATTCACACTAAGGATTAATATATAATATTATATACAAAGAGGGAAACAACAGGTCACAATACTTGGACAAGGATTATTTTCTTTGGTCAACACTTGGACACATCAATTCGGCAAAAACAATTACTTGAACACAAATTGGACGATTTTGGAGCTGCTGCTACACGATTTTCTTTAGGTTTTAATTATTTTATTTAGTCTTTAATTTTCATATCATGTATTTAATTATTTGAATTGTGATTATGAATATTATCGGCTAAAAACCCTCTTTCCAGGGTTAAAGCCAAGAACATGAATACTATTGTTTTGGAATAATTTTGATTAATTTTGCTCATCATATTTTCTTGTTTGTTTATTCTTGTTTTAATTATTTTAATAATTCACGACTCTTAGAATACACATATTGTCAACTTTTTGATCTCGGGATAGGGAATAAACAAAGTTTGAGTTTTTATTCTTTTATAAAATAAAGAATTAAACTTAGCATCTAGGATAGGGATGTACTTAGATGCCTTACTTGATTCATACATAGGATGATAGCTTTAATTCACTTAATTGGATTATTACATCTCCGCCCAATGATGTAGTTGTAATGTCCATATTAGGTAAATGATCATAGGCTGGAAAATCATGATCATGCAATTAACCCTACGAATCAACAACCAAGATAAGCAAGTTAACAAATGAAATTCAATAACATAGTATGATTGTTCAGAGTGCTTTAACCCCGGGTCCAAAGAATTTTATTTTACGCATTATTTACTTTATTTTTAATTTACAATTTTTCAAACTCTTTCTTTGGTTACTTTTGCACTAAATTAATCTAGACTGTGAACTAAAATTAAATCATTATTAAATCAAGTCTCTGTAGGATTGATACATGGCTTTAATTAGGCTACTTTACTACTTGGTAGACCACGTACACTTGTGTGTGCACTTGGGCGCTGTCAGTATACAAGAGGATGAATGCATTGTGCACTAGTGAATTCCTAATTAGAGCTCGGATTTAGTTAATGAAGTGGTAAGAAAGATTATTATTGAGATGAGAGCTCTACAAAGACAGAGGATATTTAATCCCTTTAGTTTATGCTAGTATTAGTGTCTTGTGCAGTACCTTGTGACTCAGATTTAGGCTTGAACATAGTGATAGAATATAGTTCAACTCAAAACTTTGGTAGGAGCGGTCACATGTACCCATGTGAAGGTTATAAGTTGCATAAAATGAAATATAGTATTTAAGAGAGAAAGTATAGTTGAGAAGTGTGTTTGAGAAGTGTCGTTAAGCTTGAAAGTTAACAGTTGCATCACTTAAGGCATAGTAATCCTACTCTTGCTTTTGTTCTATATCCTTATATACCATGTTATGTAGTTTTATCCAGAGAATGTCTTATGTTTGAGTCTGTACCAACTCTGTTATATGACCTATATTAACAAATTAGACAAATCAGACCATGTTGTGGTTCCTTATTCGAATTCCATACTTAGATCATGCCAAAAATTCTTTCCCTCGATTATTATTAAAAATTATAATATGGAGCGTCTAAGGAAACATATATTCTTTTGTTAGTATCCATATTCGTTTGTTAGTAACTATTGGAAATTACATCGCATAACTATCACTTCACAGTTCTACATATATGATTATGTCATGAATGCTTCAACTTAGTTTCATAACTATCACTTCACAGTTCTACATATATGATTATGTCATGAATGCTTCAACTTAGTTCTAAACTCTCAACATGAATCATCTCATTTAGTCCACCAAGTAAGTTTAGAAATCAGTTTCATGTTAGGTGTTTTATCTTTTCATCTTAGCTATATTCTTTACTCACAGACATGATGGCCAAGTACCCTTATTTGTTCACTCCTAACAATGATTCAATAGGAGAAACATATTTCCCTCCAAGCTTGTGCTCTTCTAATATTATTTCTACATTGTTCCATACGATTCTTATGTATGTATTCATGTTTCATTTGCATCAACTAAATCAGTACTCTATCAAATAGTGATTTCGGTCATGAAACATGACCAATTTTAGAGATACAACTTCATGTTAGTAACTAAATTCTTTTCAACCTAATATTAGTATTCATTCAAGTATGAATGATCCCAAAGGGGAGATAATGTAACACTCCCAAAGTTTTTGCATGTTCCTAGTGGGTTACAAAGTGTTTTAGGGTTATGAGAAGTCTGTAACACGTAGTTGAATTGAAAACTCTTCTTTCGACCAAGTTCTACTGTGAGGTTATTTTTTAGTCAACTTCACATGATCATTCCCCTTGAATATGAAGTTTTTTTTGTACAATACCGGCTAAATTAAATGTCTTGGACTCTTCTTTCCAATGCATGTGATTTCACCTTAATCCAATATTATATTAGAAAGTTATGCTTATTTTAACTGAGGGTGTTTGTCTGCCAAAGATTGAAGACATGAGTTGCTCAGTATTCAACTGGTGAACGACACATAAACTTAGGTTGTCAACCTTAACCACCAAAGATTAAAAATGTCTAGATATTGAGAAGCTGAGTTAAAGAGCCATCAACAGGTTGGTGGACCATCAACCAAGTCTCAGATGGAAAATTTCTGCATTTTTTAGTTTCTTTAGGGAGAGTTTGGTCCTTTCCTTACCTCAAAATCTTTCTCCATAATTTAAATCACTCAAAAAATATATTTCACTCAGCATGAATCAAGTTTTCATGGCCCTTTCTCCTCTCCACTCTTAAGAGAAATGAAATTAGAGCTTCTCCTAAATTTCTACCTCAAGGGCTCCAAACTCAAAGTTTCCTTCTAAAAATCGAGAAGTTCAGGTATGTGGGATTTGGAAAAGGGTTTCTTTTTATCTTTGTGCCCAAGAACTTGGTTTAATAAGGATTTTATGGATTTAATGGATAGGGTTCAATCCACTTTACGTGATTTTAAAACTATGATGTTCTCTTATGAGTTAAATTGCATTTATTATGAAAAATCATAGTTTACTAAAATTTTTACAAGTATGGTTCATCTCATGAATTGAATCTTAGTGTTATTGGCATTAAATACTATTTGTTGGTAAATGTATAAAATTTTAGCATGATTATCTCAGTTTACAAAAAATTCAGAATTACGATTTTAAATTCAGAATGAAATTCACATATGTACTTGTAATTATGAAATAGAAATAGAAGCATATTATGGTTTTTAGACTTATCAACTCATATTCTTACATTATGGTGAATTTAAATTATTTTAGAAGCAATAGTATGAATTTAGGAGTAGTATCTAGCATCGACAGATTAGGGTTTAGCTTATCCAAGTTCCAAGTATTCATTATTTAGCTTTCCCATTTGGGCATATACATATGATCACATTTTTCCACCTTTATAACCTAGCATGGTATATCGGATCCTTTTGATGGGGTGTTTACATCAAACTCTATGTTGCTAGCATGGTTTAGGTCGGTTGATAGAATCTCCCATAAAAATGATTATTTCATAAACTAAGTGTAGCGACTCACTGACTTTACTAAGTTTTTGTTTACTACTTATGCTTTGTAACATTTCATATATTAGTTTTATTCATGAACATGGTAAGTCTGTATACACCTAACATAGATATTTTATTTTACGATATATATATATACCAATTTTACTTATTGTATGCACCACAATATACTCAGTTCCATAAGTGTTGACCACATATATTTCTATGTGGATACATCATTTCATAATGTAGGTATCAGTTGTAGCTCACAATCATGAATAGGCAGTCCACAGCTTCCAACCAATAGGTGATGAGTTCTCTTCATTCGAGGAATCAAGTCAGTTATAGCCTGATGTAATTCTCACTATGAGAATGTGAATCTAAGTGTAGAAAATGAAAGATAGAAGGAGGGAGTGTAATGATAGAAATATAGACACAATGAATACAACAAAGGGGAAACCAAAGGGTGTTTTAAACCAAAAGACTTCCCTTAATAATTAGCAACTAGCACCTAACTCTTACATTGAGCTCAAGGGAATCGGAACCCCTTACAACCATCATTTCTAAACAAATATCAATATTTGATTTTCCAAGAATTCAAACACTCTCTAAAGAGTTTTATCTCAATCAATATCCAAAAACTAAACAAGAAATAAGCTGAAGCTAACTATTTATAGTCTAAGACTAGATTATTACACTAAAGCCCAAAAGTGGCCCAGGAACTAATTAAAAGAGATGGCCCATAATGTGAATTCGTCCAAAGGGAACAGTTTTGGTGACTGGTTGTCACCCCCTTGACTGGCTATCACCATGTTAGACCCTGTGAGGCAATGAGATTTCTTTCACTTGCTTCCTTTGATAGTTGATCTGAGGTGATTTATGCACCTTGTTATTGTTATCCAAGCGTATATATCCTTATTTTGAGGACTTTTAGTGTTCTTAATGTGTTAATAATGACATAATTAAGCATATAAGTGTTAAACTATTTGATCATAATGTTTAAGGTGTTTTTCAAACAAGTTTGGAATTAAATTGGTCACTTAGAGCTCAGATGAGAAAACTAGTGTTACTAGCTTGAGATATGTGATGTTCTAGTTGATGTCGATGGATTCTAGTGTGCATAATGAGTTCCTAATTGTATTGTTGTGTAATTATGTATGGAAAAACTTTTTTATAGTGTTTAAGCTTCAATTGAATCAATCTAAGAGTCAAAACACCAAGTTAAAGATCGAAAGGGCAAAACTAGTTCTTAGCTTAAGTTTCTAGTTCACCGTCTTGTGTTGTGTATTGTTTTGAGTTCAAAGTCGTGGTGTTGGATTACATAGGATGATTTTTTAGTTGAGTATTATGATACATGGAATATACAAAATATGTAAATCAAGTGTAAACATGACCACAGGGCTTGGAATGGATGGGCAAAAACATGGGAGTTGACTTGACGTAAAAATGGATGTGTTGGGATCATTAGCGCGCCACGGACCATAGCCACCGTGTTAGGCCCATACCACAGAATTTTTGGATTCCTAATGGAACAATTAAAGTGTTTTTCCATTATGGGGGCTCGTCTCAGACCTTAGGCACTGCTATTGGTCAGCAGCGTGATGGCATGTTAATTTTGACTTCTTTGTCCTTCTATAAATAGGAACCTTAATCATTAAGCTTCACCCCTTGGACGACCTCAAAAATTTGAGGTAGGATGTATAAAACTTCAATTATCATTTTTATTCCTTTACTTTATTTTATATGGATTTTAAGATGTATTCTATCATTACGATTATGGTTTTGTCCTTGTGCGGCTAAAAGCCTTTTTTCGGGGTTAAGGCCAAGAACATGAGTTTTATTGTTATGAATTGATTTGGTTTTTATTATTTATCATATTTGGATGTTTATTTAGCCTTTTTATTACTATTTTAAGGATTTGGTTCCCTTAGAATACATCCATTGTCATCTAGTGAGCCCGGAAGAAGGAACAAGAGGATAGAAGTGGGGTAAATAGAATAGGATTGTAATCTTCAATAGAATGATGTTATAATTTGAATTTAGGATAATACTATACCTAAGTAACCTATTTGGTTCACTTACTGGATGAAATATGAATGCAATTAACTTAGTTCTCATATCCCCACTCAATGATGTAGGTTTGGGTCTAAGTTAAATAGGTGATTAAAGGCTCGGAAGACCATATTCATAATATCAACCTCATGAATCAACAACCAAGATAAGTAACATAACCAATAACGTTTAATAGCGTAGTATGATTTTTAGAAGAGCCATAATCCTGGGTTACTCCCATTGATTTTCCAAGAACCTTTACTTTACCTCATTGTTTAGTTTACATTAATTTATAACTTTCAAACTCTTGTGGCTATGTTTGCACTAAATTGATCATAATAGCGAACTAGAATTGGATAGTTGTAAGCACTAGTCCCTATGGGATTGATACTTGGCTTTATAAGGCCACTTTACTACTTGGTGAGACCACGTACACTTGCGTGTGTACTTGGACGCAACAACAGTTTATGGGGCGGCTGGTTGAGCTCTTGACGGGACTTTTCATGAGCCTTCCACTCTGGATAGTAGGGTCTTTTGGATTTCTAAATATGTCCCAAACTCCAAGAAATTAACCACACATGATATTGTTAGTTTAGGAGCCCCAAGAAGGTCTTCCATGTGTATTCTTGAATTCTTTGGGTGATATAGCTTGGATCTCTTCATGTTGGACTCAAATTGGGTGATCAAAAGCATTGGCGACTATTTGGCTTGCATCATCCTCCCTTTCTTGAAAAGGATTTGACCTCAAATCCAAACCTTATCAGACCAAAGAAAGAACATGCAGATGCAACTTCCTCATGCAATGAGGGTTAGGGTTAGCACAAGCAATCATTGCATCATTCCAAGGTTGAACACACTTAAGTTATTACAAAGAATCTTTTGTGTTAATCATGAAAAACTTCTTAATAAGGTTAAAAAGGAATTAGTTATGAAAATCATCAAGAGATAAGGAAACCACAAAGGTCATAATAGCACCAACATACAACTAAGGTAAGACTATTTGCATTATAGGAGCCATAAGATAAAATTGTTCCACCATTTCTTCAAGAGACCATACTAAAAGTGGTGCTCCTAATGGTTCAAAATTCCATAAGAACCCATTGCATTGTCATTCAACCAATTGGACCAACAAACAAGTTCCCTACCTTTAAATAAAACTACTCCAAGATGAGTATGGATATCATCATAGGCAGAGAGGTAGTATAGAAAAGAATTATGCATAAAAATATCATCCAAGTTTCTATTATCAATAAGAAGGCCATTTGGCTCAAAAGGTATAACACATAATGCACAAAAGGATGGAATCAAGACATTTAAGCACATATAAAATTTTTCTTTCAAACAAATTCCCAATGGAAGGGATCTCATACATGGGGTCATGCTACTAGGGAGAATAAAGAACCTACTAGAAACAACACTAACCCAAAACAATTGGTTTTCCCAAAAAGCTGGGTTCCCTCTAGTTATGGTTGTAGATACTCTCCCAAGAGTCCCATAAGACACTTCAGATTTCCCAAACCCATGAAGGTGGCAAGAAGTATCTAACATCCATGAACTCTTCCATGATGATTAATCAACTTTGCATCCATAAGTTATGGTCTACATAACTTCAGCACAATTGTGTCAGACAAGTATACTAGTATATAACCAACACCCAAAGAGGCAGTAAAATATTTGCCCTAGGGTCATCAATCATGAAACCACCTTTGAAAAAGAGGCCTCCAATTACAACCAAGTCACAAAGAAGGGTATCACATGAACAAAATTTATCTAACGTATTTTCAAGAGGAAGCTCTCTCATTGACCTACAAGTAGTAACACCTTGGTCAATAATGGAAACACTCAAAAGTAAACGCTCTAGGATCTTATCATTACTCCCCTTCTTAAATGAACACTTATCTTTATTGGAAATGCCTCATATGCTAAACTAAGATATATCAAGTGTAGTGTAAATCCCCAAGAAAGATCTTCCAACATAGGGAATGATACCAACATCCACAATCAAAGTTTTTTGGTCGTCTTGACCAAGTATTAAGTTGAAGTATAGTAATTTCCATATCCCAATAGGTTACCAGGGTCAAATGGGAGGAGTAGCCAAGAACAGGGGTCAAGGCTATACTCATTTTCCCCTAAGGTGCCATCCTCAGAATTAGGCATACCCTCTTTACTACCATTAGCAATATCATAAGCAAAGAAAGGATAGAGAAAGTTATCATGCAAGTTAACTTCAACTAAGGTGTCCCCTTTAATATACTCGCTACTGGATTCAAGATTATTACCAAATATAGTCTCAACATTAGAGGCACATAAGGTGGAAGAAGTAATTTCCTAATAAGTGACACCTTCTTTTTCAAGGAAAGGGTCCTCAAATAGACACAACCTACCACTATAAATAAATGGATCATTACTCATATCATCACACTAATCAAGAAATTCATCCTTATAGTTATCAAACAGGGGTGGAGTGTTATACCAAGGATCACAACCAATATTATTTTCATAAGATCAATTGTTATTTGGGTTTCTCAAATATTCAAGCAAATTAAATTTATCATCCTCCAATTGATCATTCTTTTCCCAAAGTTAAAGATAACTATCAAGAATTATGTGTGCGCTCGGGCTCAATAAGTTTTTGGTGCTGTTTCTGAGGACATGTAGTTTGGCAACTACTTTAGTTTTAGTTATATGTTTTGAATTTCTTTGGTGCTTTTTGCTTGGTCTTGGTTCTAACTTTGCAAGAAATAGGTTTATAGGATAGTGAACTGGTAAGGGAATGAGAACTAGTTAAACCAGACCCCGAGCCCAAACAACACTTACACCAATAGAGGAGAGAAATAGTCCTTCTTTATTGTATCCTATAAATCTATGAAGAATAAGATATTCCTGCTCCTATGGCTGAGAATCCACTAGACTGCAGGATAATATGCGAAGTGGCAATTCCATTTGCAATAAATTTGTTCGTTCTTATTCTAAAACTAGCTTCTGAAGATAGGTTCGAGCTAAAGCAGAACATAGTGCAGCTCTTGCATAGCAATGGAAAATTCACTAGGCTATCACATGAAGATCCATAAGTCCACTTGCATAAATTTTTGGATATTTATGACACGTTCATCCTACGGGTGTATGGACAGATTATATGAGGCTGACACTCTTCCCCTTTTCACTATTAGGGGAAGTGAAGAAGTAGTTGAACTCTGAGATGGAAGATTTAATCACAACTTAGGATGACTTAGCCGTAAGTTCCTCATCCTTTTCTTTCCATCTGGCAAGACTGGAAGACTTTGTAGTAAGATTTTGAGCTTCACATAGAGGCCAAATAAGAACCTTTATCATGCTTAAGAGAGATTCAAGTTCTTTTTTTAGATTGTACATATCATGAATAGTCTAATGAAGTATTATATCACACCTTTGTTGAACCCCTTGACCATAACACAAAAATTTTGCTAGATTAACTGCAGGTGGTTAGGCTTTGGAAAAGACTTATGATGAGCTATACACCTTGCTGAACTAGATTGCACAAGGAAATCTGGATTGGCATAGTTATGCCTTAACAGGATCAATGAAAAAGGCTATGGGAATGATTGAAGTTAAAAGTATTACAGCCTCAGCCACCAAACTATCAGCTCTGCAGAACCTAATAATGGTATAATTTAGCAAGTTGGGTGTGAAGCAGTTTTAGGCTCAGGTAAATATAGTGTAGAAGACTGTTTTGCAAGGAATGCCCAAGTATGCTAAGTCCTTGAAGGATGTGGTAACTAATAAAATTAATTTGTATGATGTTGATATAGTAGCGCTCACTAAAAAGTATATCTTTGTGGTGATGGAGAAGATACCCAAAAAGCTTAAGGACCATGGAAGGTTCACTCTCCCCATTTAGATTGGTAGTAGTGTGGTGGTCCACGCATTGAGTGATTTAGGGGAAAGTATAATTTTAATGCCCCTATCAATGTTCAATACCTTGGGTTTGGGGAAAAAGATTGTGCTCTATGTGACTCTAAATGCCAGACCAGACTATAGTCTATCCTGAAGGAATCATCGAGGACATTTTTATCAAGGTTGGTAAGTTTATTATACCTAATAACTTTATTTTTTTGGATTATAAAGTAGATGAATGGGTGTTTATTATCTTGGGATGTCCATTCTTAGAGATGGAAGAAGAATTAATAGATGTAAAGAGGGCATGCTCATAATGAGGTTGGATGATGACAACGTAGTCTTCAAGGTTTACAAACCACTTAACACACTATCCCATTACAAAGATTTATGTATGATTATAGGAAGGAAGTGGATGAGTGTGGAGTGGTTGATCCCAATTGAACCACCTCTAATTTTTGCCCTTAAAATTTCATTGAGTTTTGAGCTTTCTATCTTGGGAATAAATCACCTGATGAGTTGTAATGTGTCTTTACATGTCATAGGACCAAGTATTAATAAGACCACAAGGATTTTCCTAAGTCTCTGCTTTGATAACGACTGGACTTAACAAATTGTAAGAAGGGTATTTCATAATGTGTCTAGTGTAGTGCCTCTGCTAAAACTATTGAGACTACGACTTGACTCGGTGATTTGTATTGACTCATTATAAGATGTAGGGTGTAATTTTTAGGATTCATAGTGAAGAGCCCAAGGGGGTTCTGGTTTTTCTATGATTGGATGGTCCAAGTCATAAGGTGTCCCTATGAGTCGTAAGGTTACTAGTAACGACTGACGGTTTAATTTTTAACTTTTTATAAAGGTATTTTAATCATTTCCCTCTTTCCCTAAACATAAACCATGACCAATAAACACTATTGAGACTTTATTCCCACTCATAAGAAAATCAAAATATATCATTTTCTCTCTCAAATTCTCTCAAGCCAAGCAAGCTAGGGTTTCCTCAAGGTTGAGCATCCGAGGTTAATTTAAGATTTTTTTTCATAATTCTGAATATTTCAGTAATGTTACTCTTCCCTCATTGTTAATTTTTTAAAAGCATATGTTTTAAAGTATCGTTTATGAGATATTGATGTTGTTTTAGAACTAGGGTTAAGGGTTTTGAATGCTTATAGTTGAACAATGTTTTACCGTGGTTTAATTATGATTATTCATGTTTTAAATATGGTTTGGATCTTTTGGGTGCATAGGGATGATGATTAAACTGAGTGGTCGTGGTTAAACCCCAATTTGATGATTTTTCCTTGATTATGGTTTTAGAAATTGTATGCCCTCAACATGTTTGTGAAATTGTCAGTGAAAAATGGCTTTTGTCAGGTAGTTTAGTTTACCCACTTGTATTAATTCATTGACATAAAAAGAACAATGAAGTATGCATGTTTTCCTTGAATGGCATTGGTGGCCATGTATAAATGGTAGAATTCGAACCTTATGGGTTTGATTGATTATATGGGTTCAAGTCCAGAATGATTAATCATTTGAATATCTTTTAACCTATGGGGGGTTCGAGTCTCAATTAGTTGAGTAGATGACATGGCATGATGATATTATCTTGCAAGCGAGTTTGGAATAACGATACCAATGGGATGCCTTGGTGTTTAATTAGTTTGATAAAAATAGGAATGGTTAATAAATGTTTTTATTTAGGATTTAAAAGAGGGTTGCATAGCTGAGCCGTAAAAGTGGAGTCCAAGTAATCAATACTGGAAACCACGCGAGCTAGTGCGGGGATCTTTATGTCTTGAGGGTTCGAGTTCCCTTGTTTATGACCAGGTGGTTAGAGTCCACCGTATTGTTATTATTATGATTAGAGGGTTTGAGTCCTCCATATCACATTTCATGATTGGGTGCCTAAGTCACCTTAGTATATGATTGAGGGTTCAAGTTCCCGCATACATATATATATATATGATCTTTCTTCGGTTTGTATGGCTACATGCATTGGGGCCTAACTAGGGGGTGAGAGATGGGGCCTCTATATCCCTAGGTACTATTATATGACGGTTGTGCTACACAATCCAGGTTAAAGTTTTAAAGTACATGTTAAACCTTGTTCCCTATCCCAGCATGTGATATAGATATATATATACATATATGTCTATGCATTTCATTATGTGCATTGGATTTTGAATGAGTTTGAAACTTTTGATCATGTCACTATGTTATCCTTATCCCTAAGTTATATGCTAGCGTTCACCCCGCTAACCGTCTTTGGATATTCTATACCTATGTGATATAAGAATTGGCCATACTTCTTATTTTCCTGCATATTGATTCGTATTTGGGGCCGATTCGTAAATTGACATTGAAGTGGTGATTTTTCATACATCGAAAGTCTATATTTTATGTTTTAGTCTCTTATGTCTCATATTGCTTGGAATTATTTTGGCTAAAGTCGGGGGTATATCCTGACACTTTATTGGTATTTAATTTCATTTCTTTGTTCTGAGGGCTTTGTTGGATTACTATGGGCTTGGGTATTATTGGTAGCGCATTTGGTTGATTTTTGGTTAACGGATTATAGACATGGTTTAAATATCTTTAATCTTATCCTTATGTAATTTTGTTATATGTTCAGAATTTATCCGATATTAGGGATGTTGTGATGGTTGGTTTGGTGTAAGGGGTTCATCTCCGATCCCTAGCGGACTTGAGATACCCGTCACAACCAGGCCCTAGTTCAGGTCATGACACCAATTCTCCAAAGACCTCTTCAATTATTCTCATGGAGTTGTCCATACCTAAGCCCAAAGTAATACTATTGATATGCCTGAAAAGGTTCTTGTTGAGAAAGATTTTGACCTTGATAGTTCACACTCAAGAGCTTTGAAATGAATAAAAATATAACCTCCAAGTTAGAGGAAGAGGATAAAGGAAAATGGTTATTTGTGATATTGGGTCGTGCCGTGACACTAAATCAGGCGCTACTTGGGAGGAAACCCAAGATAAGGTAGGTTTTATTTTTAGTATTTTGATTTTTATTTCACGTAGTTTTAATTTTTATTGAGTCATTGGTGTATGGGAAATCTGAGTACCAGAAACTTGAGCGGAGGAGCATGGCAGAGATAAAGTGTAGGGTTCCCGAGCCCTCTTGATGTATCAAGATTCTACTAGATAGGCTTAGAGGCCTCAGGGAGTATTTCTATCTCTACTTTTGAATATACTTTGGGGACAAAGTAAATTCTTAAGTATGGGGAGGGGAAATTCCTATTATTTTTTTGGTGAAGTGATGTTGTAGGGTCCTGACTCTTAGTTGTTTTTCTAGTTTTTGGGTAAATTTACAAAATTACAAAAAGATTTTCTCTTTTTAGTTTTAGTTGTTTGGATCATTCTAGTAGGTGCACATTTCACCCACCCCGTGGTTGTTCTTCTTGGTTCTTTTCCATAGGGGCGCCCCTTGAACCCAGTATCCTTTTCGTTTTAGGAGTAAATTTTAAAAAAAATTATGTGGCATAAGTGAGATATTCTTGTTGGTGCTATGTATGATTGCATAATGCAAGTGTTTTGTTTGTAAAAGCATATTGACTGTGTGAACGGCTACTTGTGAGACTCCTAGGCTCATAATTATGACTCTTGTACGTTGTTGGCTTAATGTTGAATTCATGCTATTATTTGGTTGAGAGTCTGTGTTAATCCTACTTGAGTCAAGCATGTACCATATGTGTGTAAGGTTGTTTTATATTCCTAGTTTCATGTGATGTCTATAACTTGCCTGGTGTCTGTGCAAAGCGAAATAAAGAGTGAGTTTAGGAGATGATATAAGCATTTCTTGACAGACATGTTTCATACACTCTTTTACCTACCCTGTGCATAATCTTAGTTATTCTTGTTGAGCCTTCAGATTATTTTCTTTGGCAGCCTCATATGTATCTTTTATCCTCTTCTTTGATTGACCTTAATTTGATCCAAAGCACCTAATTGCTTTAGTGTAAAATTAATTTGGTTAAGGAGTTGGAAATTAAGGAAGGATAAAGGTGAAATTAAAGCCCCGAAGTAATATTTATTGGTGTGTACAATTGATGTGTTGTGGTTGGAAGTGAAAGAAATTGGTGCAAAAACTTAAATCATGAATTAATAGGAAATCCTCCCTTCCATATTGTATGTGATTGAGCTTAATGAGATGGGGGAAAACAAAAGATATGGGAAGATTGAAGTGGTGGAAATTATTTGTTAGAGATGAATTAAATGAAAAGTGTGATGTATTAAAGCGCTTAGGGAAGATAGTTCCTACCAGTACCTTAGCCTACATTACAACCCTCAGAGACGTATTTGATCGTAATTCTCATTATTCTGATATTAGAGGATTATTACACTAAGGTCAATCCTATGGTTCATCATGTGTAACTTGTGATTTTTTTTGTGAAAGTGAGCATAATTTGATTTTTATACCCAGTCTTTAATAAATTGTATCTATGTAAGTGAGTGTGGGTAACTCTCTTGTGGTGAGGAAACCTATTTGATGGTAGTTGTGGATGTCATTAATTGGGTCGTATTTATGAGATTGCCAACTTGGTGAGTCAATTCTTTAGGCTAGGTTGTTTTGAATTAGTGTTCTTGAGCTTTCAATTCTGTGTATAGCATGCTTACTGTAAAACTTTAATTATGCATAGTCATTGAAGTACTATATTAAGTGTTTTGCTTTTTATAGAAGTGTGGACTCTTTTCTGATTATGATGCTTAGAGTAAATAGTTATTCGAGGACGAACAAGGCTTTTAAGTATGAGGTTGTGATCTGAACTGGATTTATGCGCCTCCGTGTTGTTATCCAGCCTTATTTAGCCTTTTTTTGAAGACTTTTAGTATTCTTAGTGTGTTAATAATGATATAATTGAGCATATAAGTATTGAACTACTTGATCACAATGTTTAAGGTGTTTTTCAAACAAGTTTGGAATTAAATTGGTCGCTTAGAGTTCAGACGAAAAAACTAGTGCTACTAGCTTGAGCTATGTGTTGTTCAAGTGGATCTTGATGGATTCTAGTGTTTGTAATGATTTCCTAATGGTATTATTGTGTAATTATTCTTTTTAAATTTTTTTTTTATAGTTTTTAAGGTTCAATTGAAACAAGCTAAGAGTCAAAACACCAAGTTAAAGATCAAAAAGGCAAAACTAGTTCTTAGCTTAAGCTTCAAGTTCACCATTTTGTATTGTGTGTTGTTTTGAGCTCTAGTTGGTGGTGTTTGATGCTATAGGAAGATTTATTAGTCGACTATAATGATATATGGATGATAAAAAATCTTTTAATCAAGTGTAAACATCACCACAAGGTTTGTCATGGATAGACAAAAGCATGGGACATGACTTGACGTAAAAATAGACATTTTGGGGTCATTAGCGCACCACAGACCTTAGCCACCATGTTAGTGTTCGTTCCATGGAATTGGGGGATTCCTAAGTGACCAATTCCAGTGTGTTCCCTCAATTTTCTAGGTTTCTAACCTTATGCACCGCTATAGGGTCCGCGGCGCGATGGCATGTCAATTTCGGCAGCTCTGTCCTCTTACAAATAGGACCCTTTAACATTATGCTACAAAGCTAGGACGACCATTAAACTTTAAGAGAGGATGGATAACACTTAAATAATGGTTTTTATTGCTTTAGTTTAGTTTTATTATGGATTTTAATATGTATTCTATCATTGTGATTACAGTTATGTCCATGAGCGGCTAAAAGCCCTTTTTCTAAGGTTAAGGTCAAGAACATGAGTGTTATTGTTATAAATTGATTTGGTTTTGATTATTTATTATATTTGGTTGTTTATTTATCCTTGTTATCACTATATTAAGGATTATCGACCCATATAATACATCTATTGTCATCTTGTTAGCCCTGAAGGAGGAATACGAGGATAGAACGTGAGTAAATAGAACAGGATTGTAATATTCTCTAAAATGAAGTTATAATTTGAATTTATGATAGAAATAAACCTAAGTGACCTATTTGGTTCACTTTCAAGATGAAATATGAACGTATTTAACTTAATTCTCACATTCCCGCTCAACGATGTAGTTATGGGTTTAAGTTAGATAGGTGACTAGAGGCTCGGAAGACCATAGTCATAATATCAACCTTGTGAATCAACAACCAAGATAAGTAAAATAACCAATGAAATATAATATAAATGTATAATTTTTCGTAGAGCCTTAAACATGGGTTACTCCCATTTATTGTCCAAGAACCTTTACTTTACCACATTGTTTAGTTTAAATTTATTTATATCTTTCAAACTCTTGTGGCTACTCTTGCACTGAATTGATCATAATAGTGAACTAGAATTAGATAGTTGTCAACACTAGTCGTTGTGGCATCGATACTTGGATTTTATAAGGCCAATTTACTACTTGGTGATACCACATACACTTGCGTGTGCACTTGGGTGCAACAATGGTTCATGGGGCGGCTAGTTTAGCTCTTGGTGGGACTTTTCATGAGCCTTAACCTCTAGATAGTAAGGTCCTTTGGATTTCCAAATATGTCCCAAACTCTAAGCATTCAACCACACATGATATTGTTGGTTTAGGAGCTTAAAGAAGGTCTTCCAAGTGTATTCTTGAATTCTTTGGGTGCTCATGGCTGGGATCTCTTCATGTTGGCCTCGAATTGTGTGATCAAAAGCATTGACGTCCATTTGGCTTTCATCATCCTCCCCTTCTTTAAAGAGATTCAACCTCAAATCTAAACCTTTCAAAACCAAAGAAAGAACAAACAAACACAATTTCTCATGGCATGAGGTTTAGGGTTAGCACAAGCAATCAAAGCATCATGCCAAGGTTGAACACACTTAAGATATAACTAAGGATCCTTTGTATTAATCATGAAAAACTTTTTGAAGAGTTTACAAAGTAATTAGTTAAGAAGATCATCAAGAGATAAGGAAACCACAAAGGTCAAAATGGCACCAACAAACAACTAAGGTAAGACTATTTGCATTCTAGGAGCCATAAGATTCAAAAGTTCACAAGACCCACATAGCAATGTCATTCAACCAAGTGAACCAACCAACAAGTTCCCTACCCCTATATAAAAAAAACTCCTAGATGAGCATTTTTATCATCATAGGCAAAGAGGTAGTATAGAAAGGAATCAAGCATTAAAACATCATCCAAGGTGCTATTATCTACAAGAAGGCCATTTAGCTCAAAAAGGTATAGCATATAATGCACACAAGGATAGAATCAACACATTAAAGCACATATTAACCGATTCCTTTCAAAAAAATTTCCAAGGGAAGGTATTTCATCCATGGAGTCATACTACTAAGGAGAATAAAGAACCTACTAGAAACAACACCTATCCAAAATAATCAGTTTTCCTAAAAAGTTGGGTTCCCTCTAGTTATGGTTGTAGACACTCTCCCAAATGTCCCATAAGATACTTTAGATTGCCCAACCCTTTGAAGGTGGAATGAATTCTCTAACATCCGTGGAATCTTCCACAAATAATTAATCAACTTAGCATCCATAAGTTGTAGTCCACACAACTTAAGCACAAGTGTGTCAAACAAGGATGCAAGTATATAGGCAACACCCAAAGAGGCAATGACACATTACCCTAGGGTCCTCAATCATGAAACCACCTTTGAGAAAGGGGCCTCCAATTACAACCAAGTCACAAAGAAGGGTATCACATGAATAGAATTTATCTAAAGTATTTTCAAGAGGAACCTCATTCCTTCACCTACAAGTAGTGACACCTTGATCAAGAATGGAAACAAGGGTGAACTCTCTTGGATATTATCTTTATTTCCCTCCTTAAATGAGAACTTATCTTTGTTGGAAATTCCTATTATGCATAACTAGGATCTATAATGTGGATTGTAGATCCCCAAGAAACGTCTTCCATCGTAGGGATGGATAATAACATCCACAATCAAAATTTGCTTGTTGGCTTGACCAATCACTAAGTTGGAGTGAAGTAATCTCCACATACCAATAGGTCACCAAGGTCAAATAGGAGAAGTAGCCAAGAACATGGGTCAAGGCTATGTTTACTTTCCCCTAAGGTGCCATCCTCGGAATTAGGCATACCTTCTTTACTACCATTTGCAATATCATATGAAAAGAGAGGGTAGATAAAGGTATCACACAATTCAACTTCAACTAAGGTATTCCCATGAATATACTCACTATTGGATTCAAGGTTATCACCAAGAGTAGTCTCAACATAAGAGGCACACAAGGTGGAAGAAGTAATTTCCAGACAAGCGGCGCCTTATCTTTTAAGAGAAGGGTTCCCAAGTAGTCACAACCTACCACTATAAACAAAGGTATCTTTACTCGAGTCATCACACGGATCAATAAATCCATCCTCATTATTATAAAAGAAGGGTGGGGTGTAATACCAAGGATCACAACTAATATTATTTTTATAAGAACAATTGTTAATTGGGTTTCTCAAATATTAAAGCAAATCAAAGTTATCATCCTCCAGTTGAACATTTTTTTCCCAAATTCAGAGATAACTATCATGAATTGGGTAGCTAGCATAATCTGTACTTAATCATTTTTAATGGATTTTAATAAATAGGATAACATATGAATCTTAAGCATACCACATTTCCTTTTAAACATATCACATCACTAGTTTTCATGCATGGAGTGATCTCACTATTTTCACACAAAACATCTTTCTTTGAGAGAGGATCTCTATTCAAACGTAAGGAGTTAAAGGATATAAGTTCACTCTCAAAAAAATATGTCATTCTTCACAACATTTTTATTTATATGATATCTATGAGCAAAACTAATAATACAATGTTAATCACATAATATGCTCAAAGAATAATTTTCATTTACATGATTAACTCAATCAACATCATCACTAATTTGAGGCTCATTAAGCATACCAAACATATGCTCAAGTAGTGGACTACATTCACTAGCAAGTTGATCAATACATATATCTTCACTAGTTGCTGGCAACTCACATTCCAAATTAAAATCAACTTGATTTTTACAAGGGTAAACTAGTATGCGAATAATCTCATCACTTGGCAATGAGACCTTATTCAAGATACATGTGCTAGCACCAGGTGGACACAAATTGATCTTAGTAGAAGAATCAATTCGGCCATCTATAGGATCATCTAGTGTTTACAAACATACAATAAGAACTTGATCATCATGCAACTTAGAAATACCAAGAGGATTACAAAGAGAAGACTTATGTAAATCTTCTTTTGGAAAATCACTATCTACACTCACTTGGGTACTAACCACATCATGGTATTATAATTTTAGAGAAGTTTAAGACATATCATTTTTACCTTATAGCTCATAAGAAATATGGTATTCTCCTTGGTATGCATCATGGAGCTCATTTTATCCTTTGGAAAGCTCTCATCACAAGGGGTTTTATCAAGTCTACTCCCTTGAGTCATATCTTCATCACTCTTACCAATGGGAACTCTGTTAGATCATCAAGCATATGTTCATAAGGAAATCTTCTAGGATCCTCCTTTAGAAGTATAGATTCTTCAACCTTCACAAAATAAGAGTTGATACTAGGTAAAATGCTAGCATCATGGTTAGTGGGTAACAAGGGATTTGTGTTGACAAGTCCTACAATTAAGTGTTCCTTATCCACACCTTTCAAGAAACCACTTGGCTCATTATTGTTAGTCAACTCTTCTTGTCTTTGAGCCATGCCTTTTCTTTCCTTATTCAAGGGACAATTCCTTTTCCCTCTTCTCAACTTCTTCCTTCTTCATTACTTCCCAAAATCCTCTCATGATATCATATTCCTTACTCATTTTCTCAGATGTCATAGGATCAAGAAAGTGTTTTTGTCCTCCAAATACAAGTTATATTTGTTGGACTTTTCTCGATATTGAACCAACCTTTTATCTTTCCACGGATTATCACACAACATATGATAAGATCTCAAGGGTAGTACATCACATAATACTTTATCTTGATACTTGCCCACTCTAAAATCAATGATTAATTTCTTGGTCACTTTTATTGATTTATTCTTACTATACCATTTTAGTTTATAATGTTTGGGATACCTTTGTATGGGAAGTTCCATGAGATCAACAAATGTACAAGATATGGAATTAATGTTTTTCTCCCCATCAATGTCCAACGAAAATATATTTTCCATCATCTCAAACCTTAAATGACAAAGTCTTTTGCCTTGGTAAAGTTACTCGTTCAAACGTCCCAGACTATGTGCCTCAATGAACGAGAGAGATTCCAATCTAACTTTAATTGCTCATCATCCTCTTCTAGGATCATCATGCCTGGTTAACGAGTTGGGCAATCTTGAATTTGATCAATGGAATCAAGGACTCCTCCATGGTATCTATCCTACCACCCATATTAGGCATTCTTGCTCCAATTGACCCTATTTTTGTATCACGTGATCCTTACACAGTGTTTAAGAAATCAACTTTATAGTTAATGGTTTCAAGGACCGCTAAGATAGCATTTGGAGTGTTATTATCCTTGGTTGGTAAGTTTTTGTCTTTTAGAGCCATTGTACCTAGCAATTTAAATATTCAACAAAGACAACAATGTTTGCATTAGCAAAATATAAGCTCACAGTCACTCATGTTTACACACCTTTGATAACCTCACAATTCGGTTGGCTAATATTGAAAATTGTTTATACTTTGGTAATTCATAAGGTGTCAATTTCTACTTGTGGACGGAATGGATTTTTTCTTAAACGACTTGAAGAAAAATATGTTTGAACTTGAGTCAAGAAGCTACGGTGAATTAAAAACTAGAAAAGCTCAAAATAAATTGGATGAATAAAGAAATGAACTCAAGAACTAATCACAACTAAGTAGGTTAATTACTAGTTGTTAATTAGTGTTTAGAATCAAAGAAAAAATTTTAAGAATCACAAAAAGAAACTAAGAATCTATAAATGAGTTTATGATACTTTTTCGAGATGGAATGAGTTTCTGCCCCAAGGTGACGGTTGGGGTAACTGCTCGCCAACTTTTGAACTGACCATCCTTTAGTTCAGTTAAGGTTGTTAGCTTCCGTCTTGCGATAGGAGGCTTGGATGACCGTTCCATGCTTTCTTGGTTGTCAACTCCAACAAGTGAGTTATTCTCACTCTCAAGTTATGACAGATGGTGGGACAGGTCTTCACTAGCTTGGTGATCCGTCCATGGACCAATCACTTGTTTCCAGGTTATGTTCTAGCCTTATCCTTGTGATTTATTGGGTAATGATTCACCAAAGATATGGAAATCACTAATGTACTCGTCTTAACACTTTAGGGAGTGGTTGGAAGCTTGTCATGTGTAGGATTGGTGTGGAGGATCTCCAAGTAGTCGGAGAATCACCAAGGAGCTCATCAATTGCATCTTCTCCAACTTGTTTTGTTGTATAGGCTATTATGGATGAAATTACAAGGGCTTGGGGTCCTTCAAATAAGCTTTCAAGCTCAAGAAGCTTTTGAATTTCTTGCGGTCCCCTCCCCCTCTTGTACTTCTATGTTTGTTCGTTCTTCCTCTAGAATTCTCCCCTTTGTAGCAACCTTATCCTTTCTCTTTTGGGAATTTTAGGAACATTCTTTAGCATAAACAAGTACAACACCTTTTTATCCAATTCTTTTTGGACCAAACACACCCTTTTTGAATGTTCTTCTTCAACTAGATAGAAAGATTATGAAGAACACAAGAACATTCAAAAATTAACCCTCAAGGAAATGAACTCAGAATTCGATGAAACTCGTAACCCAATCTCACTTCGATCTCCTAAACACAATCCCAACTTTTTTAAGAACAAAAGCTCACCAACAAAAATCAGATTTGAGAACCCACCACAAATTTCTTCAAACTCAAGCTTCAACAATTGTAGATCAGTCAAATCTCATCCGAATAAGCTCAAATTTCATATTTTGACTCTATTAGTACTAAGGAACAAGAATATAGTACTAGAAACGCAAAATGAAGCAAAAATCAAATACTCAAAATTTGAAATGGCTCAAAAACATGAATATCAACTTTTTCTCTTTTTTTTGTGTTTTTTAAGATAACAAACCAAAGACTAGAATCATTACAGTGATTCTAAGCTCGGCTCTAATATGAAATAATGTAATCCTCACAACGAGAATGCAAGTTTAACTATAAAAAATAAGAGACAAAAGGATAGAGTGATAACAATAGAAAGATAGACATAATAAAGATAACAAAACGGCAACCAAAGAGTGTTTCAAACCCAAATACCTCCCTTAATGATTACCAACTAGCTCCTTACTCTTACGTTGACCTTAAGGTAATCAAAACCGCCGTACAACCACCATTTCTAAAAAATATAAACATTGGCTTTTCCAAGAACCCAAACACTCTCTAAAGAGTTTCATCTCACTAATAAATAACCTAAATCTATCTATTTATAGTCTAAGACTAGGTTATTAAATTAAGGCCCAAAAGTGGCCCATGAACCAATTTACAAGAGATGGCCCATAATGAGAATTTGTCCGGGGTGGGTATTTTAGTAACTGATTATCGTCCCCTTGACTGTCCATCACCCTGGTTTTCCTTGTGAGGAAGTGAAATTTCTTTTACTTGCTTTCTTTGAGGGTTCATGGGGCGACTAGTTTAGCTCTTGGTGGGTCTTCTCATGAGCCTTTCACTTTCGATAGTAGGGTCTTACGGATTTGCATATATGTATCAAACTTCAAGAAATAAACCACATATGATATTGTTAGTTTAGGAGCTCAAAGAAGGTCTTCAAAGTGTATTCTTTAATTCTTTGGGTGTTTATCATTTGGGTCTCTTCATGTTGGCCTCAAATTGTGTAATCAAAAGTGTTGATGGCCATTTGAATTGCATCATAGTCCTAGTATTTATTTTGGTTTAGTTGTATTGATTATAGATATATAGGGGTCATGTCCCATCTACCTATAGTTAGTATTAGTAGAGGCTTCATCGACAGTCAGTTAGAGTTGATGTATTCAATTTTATTTTTCTTTTGTATAATCAATCTTGTAGACTCTTAATAGTAATTTATTGAACTAGATTATTTCTTGATTATTCTTTCACTCAGTATGTTTAGCTTTTATATATATGTTTAATTAGTTTTTCATGTATTATACTAGTATTATATGTTAGCTTAGGATCACTCATAGTTATAAGTAGCGTGTGACATTCAGGGGATAGTCTCGAGGTGTTATTGTAATTTAGACAAAAGCTCTAAGCCATTAGTGAGCGAGTTGAATACTAATGCGGTGTGTGTGTATGCATAATCTAGAACTTGTCTGGTTAGTCTGGCTAAAATTTATAAGAAAATAGGTTAGAAAAGGAACATAGATCATATATGAGTTAGCCCACTTTAGCCTAAATAACCCACAAAATAATCGTTTATCTCTTGAACCTAAATTTTAAGCCTTAATAAATCTTTTCCAATGACCTATCCAATTCACCATCTTAATTTTTATAATAAACCTTTTATGGCCCTAGTCCCTCCTTGGACGCTGTGTATCTTAACTCAGGAAAATCGCCTAAAGTTGAGGATGGCTATTGTAAAGGAGTATGCAAAAGGATGGTATGAATTAGTTGTAAAAATAAAGTGGAATCGGGTATTGTATCAGTAAAAGAAAAGAAAAAAGACACGGAGAGAGAAAATAAATCTGAAAAAAAAAGGATAGGAAATCGATTTGAAAATAAAATTGTACTCTAGCTCTAAAAAGGAAATAAAAAGAAGAAAAGGGATAAAATGAAAGAAAAAAAGGAAATGGAGCCAAAAGTAGTGCTAAGGAGGCATAAGTCATTGTACCCAAATATACCTGTAACACCCCGCACTTTTCCTAGCTTAAAATCGTCCCTAGAATGTCAAATATTTGCTTCAAAGATAAATACCTTGTATTTCATGTGGTACTTTCTATATTTAGACTTTCTATTGTGAGAAAAATTGAATAATCTTTTCATCAATACCAAATTTGCCTAAATTCAATACTCGGTTGAGTTAGAGCAATTTTTATTTGACAATGTCCCATCTGAGCTACCACCGCATCTCGATGAAGGACAATTTCATAATTGTCAATTCCAGAAGACCTTCGCGATATTGGCATATCTTGGAGAGGTCCAAATTCCCAATTGTCAAAATCCAGTAGCCCAACGCGATACTTGCGCATCGAGCCAGTGGCCAAAATGGCATTCTAAAGGGGCACCACGATTGTGGCGCATCGCGGTGAATTCCCAGTTCCCACTCATCCTTTTCCAGTGAGCCACCATGATATTTACGCATCGTGGTGACCTATTAAATTGGAAAAATATTACATTTTTAGTTTAGACCAGAAGTTTAAAGAGGGCATTTTGGTCAATTCCCAAGCCCCTAATCCGTCCGAACATAAGATTTAAGCCTATTCTAAGCATTTTATGCCGAATTTCATCCATTCTCTCTCAAAGAAAAAATCTAAAACTCCAAATCTTCTTCTCCAAGAAATCAAAAATCCTTCATATTCTCCAAGAAAGCTCTAAATTGAGGATTCCCCAGGCAAGATAATCAAGAACTCATCTCCAAGAACTCAAATAGGAATAAATAGATCAAGTTTCTTCATCTAATCTTCAATCAAGGTATGTAGGGTTATGAACAAAGATAATCCTTCGTCTTTGTGCCCAAAAATTATTTTAATTCCTATTTTACTGAAATATTATATGATTTTCCATGAAATTCAAGTTAGGGTTTATATCCATTATTGTTATTTACAAGCTTATGAGATTTTCAGTGATTTAGAGGTTGAATTACATGATTAGGTTCATATTTTCAAGCATATTGAAGATATTTCTAGATTTTGAATTAATTTATCAATGTTTATATTATCAAGCATGAATATTATGATGTTTTAACGTGAGTTTGATGCATGGGTCATTAAGCCCTAAT
Source organism: Capsicum annuum (assembly GCF_002878395.1). Classification (NCBI taxonomy): domain Eukaryota; kingdom Viridiplantae; phylum Streptophyta; class Magnoliopsida; order Solanales; family Solanaceae; genus Capsicum; species Capsicum annuum. The sequence continues at coordinate 287,683 of NW_025890893.1, forward strand.
TAAAGATTGCTATTTCAAAATTGTTTGTGATACGCGCACCCTATGAAAATATTATTCTCAGATTTTTTATAAAGATTTGACCTTTTGTTCTTAAGCTAAGATAATGAATCCACATTGTTCATATGACTTGAGATTTAAAGAAATGAAAGAGCATAATTGGTTTTCTTGTAGACCTTTGTGCTATTTTGAAGTGGATTTTCCTAAGATCCTGAGCGTAAGAATGAGAGTAGTATTTAGCACCGAGATGGGTATGTTATCAAGGTTTCATGCCCCAAAACTATGTGTCATAGAAGGATTAAGATTATTCCCACTTCTGTGTGGGTGACTAAGATTATGATCACTTAAGATAAAAAGTTCTATTCTGATGGCAAGGGTAGAATAGATCAACCCAATGGGGGCAAGATATGGGACTCCATGAATGCTTACATGGTTTATGTTGGTTGGAAGAATCTCCAAAAGTTCGTAAGTCCCTATCAGTAAAGATTTTCAGAATAGTTTTTTAAAGTATTTTCCCTACTAGTAAACAAAAGCTTTGAAATAATTCCATTAAGATAAAATATTTTCTCTAATAGAAAAGAATAACATAAAAGCTTTTAGAAAACTATGTGTAAAGGCACAAGAATTTATTCAGACTATGCTTTACAGAAAAACTTTAGCTACAGTTTTCAGCTTTCAAATCTAAGATTAAAGAGTGAGTCCTTCCTACAATTAGATAGCATGATTTAAAGAGAGATTACAAGTACAGTTTTTAGAACTAAATGTTATAACTCGCTAGATTTATAAAGCATGACTTGCTTCTCATGATTATTATTTTCAGTATTTTAGATATATAGCTTATGTGAGTCATTTATATTTAGCATGAATTATTTTACAAATTATGATGATGAGATGATGTTTTTACTTATGCATTCACCCCCATATACTTAGTACATCCTCAAAGTATTGATCCACATATATGTCTATGTGATACACTGTCTCATAATATAGGTATCAGTTCAGTTGTAGCACACATACCATATTCAGACAGTTTGCAGTTTTCAGTTAACAGGTGATGAGTTCTCTTGATTCAAGGGCTCGAGTCAGTCATATAGTTTGTGTAGTATTGTATTTTCTTTATTTAGTCGTATTGATTTGGGATACTTGGGGGTCATGTCTCGGCTACCTATAGTCAATACTAGTAGAGGCTTCATAGACTGTCAGTAGAGTTAATGTATTTGATTCTAGTATTGTTTTGTAAAACCAGAGTTGTAATCATTTTAATTTAGCTATATATATTGATCAAATTCAAGAAAGAGTCATCTTTTATTTATTTCATTTAGATTTATGTATCTTATTCAATTGCTTATTAGTTATGCAAGTAGAAGGGTTAGCTTGGGATCACTTGTGGTCCTAAGCACCGTATGACATATCGAGACCATTTTTGGGGCGTTATAGTACCATATTTGCCCCTAATCATACATCACAAGCCTCGAAAAAACCTAAAGTAATCCTAAATTGACTATCCAAAAGTTGAAGTGTAGAAAATATGGGCAAGCTTGTGGTATCAGATATACATAACCTAAATTCTTTGTAAGAGTATGAGATTTGATGTAGTCCCAGTAATGGCATTTATTGCATATACTGAGTGACTGAGACTTCTTTAACGTGAGGGAATAGGGGCTATAGTCTAGCTATTGCTTGTTTATAGAGTGCACTGGTCAATATTTTGGATTTTTAGTTCATGATGTAATCTATGTCCTGATCTGATTGGGTTAAAAGTACTTGTATTGTATTTACACAACACTTGTTTTTATGATAAAATGGGGGTGTTAAATCTACTTGCATGTGCGAAAAACAGATTTTGAAAAAGTTGATTATCATAGTGACCTTGATTTTTCTCTAAGTTAAGCGTATTAGTTAGTAGTATTTTGTTTGTTTAAGGACATAAAAATGTTATAAGATAAGGGTGTTGATGTGTCGTGAACTTATGAGACTTAAGACGCTTAAGACAAAGAATATTTGGAAGTAGAAGTGCACTTTTATGGATTTTATGTGTTTCTTTTTGTATTTGCAGGTTTTTTTGACTTAGAGAAGGAAAGTGCTTAAGATTGGACAAATTTGTCATCAGATGATCCTTAGCACATTCGTAGGATCAACCCGCGATCGTACCTAGTCTTTCGTACCATTAAATCAGAGATGCTACAAATCAGAGGTCTCCACAACGAAAGGATCCATGATTGTGAGTGCAAAGGAAAATTCACATGACATGACCCGTACTAAGGCCTTGTCATAATAGGCAATCCCAAGCCCAACTAGGATCGGGAATGGCCCCCATTACGTAATCCAACCTCTAAATGCATACCTTGAGTTAGCTGAAGTCCAAACATATAACAAGATAGTGTATCCAATCATGTGGTGAATCTGGGATAAGACTATGTTTGAGACTAACCCAACCAAGTCCAACCACCCAATAACCAACTCAAACCAATGCGGAAACCATAAGACAATACCATGATAATAAGACAATGTATGTATATATATATATATATGAAACATAACCAATCTGTACCATACCCTATTCCACAGATGTCCATACAAATCCTTTAAACTAACCAAAGAGTACCTAGTCAGGACATGCCCTCGACCATAGCCAAAAATATGTAAAATAAACCATGACATAAAATAGATGCCTTATGAACTATGGAAGATCACCACTTTAATACAACATCGGCTAGCCCCAAATTCAATCACTAAGTAGGAAAAGTAGAATGGTCAGTCCCTAAATAGCATGGGTATACATCCGCCCGAAGATTGGTTAGTGGGTGAACGCTAGCATACACTTAGGATAAGGATAGAATAATGTCATTTACAAAACCAAGTGAAAACCATCCATATGAACACATCATACATATATATATATACATATAACCATGTTGATAAATGGAACTGTAAGACCCCGTATGACCCTAGCTCAATTCAGCTCACCATAGTATGTTAAAGAGGTCAAAAAGTTAGAAAATTTCACTAAGTGTTAGGACTTAGTCATTTTAAAAGATCCTAGACTTTGATGACTTTATTTTTCACCTTTCTAAAATTGGAATATTAAATTTTAAGTTGATTCATGATCGGAGTTGTCGATAGTACATCTCGGGTGAGTTTTGAAATTTTTAAACAAGCATAAGGGTGTGTTTGGATTTCCAAAATAGTAACAACACAAGGATATTCCCATGGAGCTCACTCTATTTTACCCCTAGGGGTGCTCACAACATATCCCATGACGTGCGATCCAGTTTGGTGGACCAGAGCCCATAGCGCTCGGCTCATCGCCCGCCCCTATTATTTCAAGCTTTTGATTCCATTTTTTCAAGGGAAATAGGGTCTTTTTCCTTCACCCAACTAATCCATAACATAGGATTAAGGGTCACAAAAGCATTATTTGCCATCTTTTACACAAAATTCCCTTAAGAGAAAGCAATCCTCTCTCAAGAACAAACCCTAGCCTCTTTAAAATTCAAGCTTAAACTTCAAAAAATCACCAAGAACATTCACGAATTCTTTAATTAAGGTATGTGTGATGTTCATTCATGGGTACTTTTCACCCATGGAGTCCAAGAACCCATTTTCAAGTTTAAAGTTATGATTTTTTTTTATAAGTTATTATGAGTTATCATTATAAAGCTATTATGAACTTTGATTACAAACTATATTTCTATGTGTTTTTGTTGGAATTATCCCTTGTCATTTTTGAAGGATGATATTCGCATTATTAATATTTAACCCATGATTTTTGTGTTGTAGTTATGTTAGGATCACTTGCTTTAACAATTCTCATGCTTTAGTCTACGAATATCAAGTGTTTGATGAAATGATTAAATGATTTGAGTTTTTGAATAATGATCCCTTGTTATGTTTTTAAAGCTTTAGCATGTGGCCCTATTGTTATTGTTGTCGAAACCTGGGAGTTATGAATACCTGAAACTTAATATTTTACTTAGTTTCAGTATTTTTAGAATGTTTTCATATATGTATGAGTATTATCGGTTCAGTCAGTTATCATAATCAGTTAAACATAGATCAGTTCAGTAATCTAAGTCAGTTAAGTTAGAAGTAGGATTTAGCACCCAGCAAACTCAGGGATGGGAGCTCACTTGTCAGTTGAGGGTGTGATGATTAGAATCAATCCCTGTGTGCCAACCCAGTGGCTAATAGCATCACAGCTAGGATTCAGGACTTCACCCGAATGAATCCCCCTCAATTTTTGGGATCCAAGTCTAATGAGGATTCGCAGAATTTTGTTGTCATAGTTCAGAAGGTAACAGATATTATGGGTGTGACTTTTAGTGAGAGTGTAGATTTGACTACTTACTAATTCCAGGATATATCTCACACTTAGTTTAAGCAGTGAAAGAGGGATAGAGGCACATTGCAGGGCCTGTAGAATAGGAGGAGTTTGTTATCTCCTTCTTGGGCAGTTTTTTCCCTTTGGATTTGAAGGAAGCTAAGGTACAAGAGTGTATTAATTTTAAGCAGGGGAACATGAGTGTTAAAGAGTATTAGCTTAAGTTTACTCAGTTAGCCAGGAATTCTCCAAATGTGGTGTCTAACAACAGGTCTAGGATAAGTAAGTTTTTCTCTAGTGTAGCTAATAGCGTAGTCAAGGAGTGTAGGACTGCGATGTTGATTAAACAGATAGACTTGTCTAGGTTGATAGTCCATGCTCGGCAGATTGAGGAACAGAAGGCTAAGGAGAGAGAGAGGGAAAACAAGTGGGTAAAACAGGCAGTTTTAACTTTGCTTAGCTGAGGTTGGAAGGTGGTGACCATCCTTAATTCTGTCAGAAATACTCATCTATAGCTTTGTCTTTATATATTTTGCATGTGCCAAAGTTTAGAAATGATAATCGAGATAGGGCGCCAGGCTCTAAGTCCCATGGTAGTGTAAACACTGGTCGCACTAATCCTCTTTGCTAGAAATATGGTAAAAATCATCAGTGTGTGTAGAGCTAGCAGTGATATATGCTTTGGGTATGGAAATCCAGGCCACAGAGTCAGGGATTGCCTAAAGAGTGGTCAGCAAGGTCAGTCCAGTGATCCTCCAATTCCTTCTGGTTGCCCGACTCAGTAGGGTGCCACTTCCAGCACAACCAGTGATCAGCGCCTGGACAAACTATATGTACTTTATTCCCAAAAGGATCAGTAAAATTCTCCTGATATGGTTATGGGTATGTTCGAAGCCTTTCATTTATATGTTTATGCTTTGTTAGATCTTGGGGCTTAACTGTTATTTGTAACCCCTTATATAGCTGTCAACTTTGGAGTCAGTCCCAAAACCTTAGCAGAACCCTTCTTAGTGTCTACCCCAATAGGTTTCTCTATTGTAACTAGGCAGGTATACAGGAACTGTCTAGTCACAATATCCTAGAAAGTCACTTCAGTAGATCTTGTGGAGTTAGAGATGACCAATTTTGATATCATTCTTGACATAGATTGGCTCCACTCATGCTATACTTCAGTTGACTATAGAAATAGAGTCGCTTAGTTTTAGTTCCCAGGTGAAACAGTTATTTAGTGGAAGGGTAGTGCTTCAGTGCTTAGGGGCCAGCTTATTTCGTACCTTAGAGAGAGAAAAATGATATCCAAAGAGTGTGTTTACCATCTTTTTTGAGTCAAAGGCTCTAATTTTGAGACTTCTAATCTAGAGTCAGTTTCAGTAGTGAGGGAATTTCTAGATGTGTTCCAAGAAGACCTTCCTGGAGTTCCTCCTGAAAGGAAAATTGATTTTGATATAGATCTTCTTCTAGATACCCGGCCTATCTATATTCTGCCCTATAGAATGGCTCCAGTTGAGCTTAAAGAATTGAAAGAACAATTGAAGTACCTCATATAAAAGGGATTTATCTGGCCCAGTGTATCTCCATGGGGTGCTCTAGTCTTTTTCGTGCATAAGAAAGGTAGTTTTCTCAGAATGTGCATCGATTACCGTCAGTTGAACAAAGTCGCCATCAAGAATAAATATCCACTTCCCAGAATGGATAACTTGTTTGACCAACTTTAGGGTGCCATTTACTTCTCTAAGATATACCTCAGATCTGGCTATTATCATCTCAGAGTTAGATAATGTGAAATTTTAAAAACAGCTTTCAGGACCCAGTATGGTCACTTCGAATTTCTAGTTATGTCCTTTAGTCTGAAAAATGCTCCAGAAACTTTCATAGACTTGATGAACTGAGTGTTCAAATAGTTCTTGGACATATTCATCATAGTCTTTATTGATAATAATCTTGTCTATTCCTATAGTGAAAATGATCATGCAGAAGTTTGGCTGGCTATTATAGATGGTTTGTTAGAGACCCATTTCTTTGTCAGATATCAGAAGTTTCTTGGGTTTGGATAGCTATTATAGATGTTTTGTTGGAGGGTTTTCATATATTCCATCCCCTATGTCTAGATTAACTCAGAAGAAAGTCAAGTTTCAGTGGTTAGATTCCTGTGAGAAGAGTTTTCAGGAATTGAAGACTCACTCACCTCAGCCCCAGTCTTGACCTTGCCAAATAGTTTAGAGGGATTCATTGTATACTGTGATGCTTCCAAAGTTGGTCTTGGTTGTGTTGATGCAAAGAGGTAAGGTCATAGCTTATGCCTCTAGACAGCTTAAACCCAATGAAAAAAATTACCCTACCCATGATCTTGAGTTAGCAATTGTTGTGTTTACCTTGAAAATTTGGAGACTTATCTTTCTAGGGTTCATGTTGATGTGTTCATGGACCATAAAAGCTTGAAATATGTGTTTTTGTGGAAAGACCTGAATCTTCATCGGAGAAGGTGGTTGGAATTGTTGAAAGACTATCATATTAGTGTTTTATATCACCCAGGCAAGGCCAATGTAGTGAATAAGCCCTTAGAAGATTGCCTAGTGTTGCTCATGTTGAGGATGATAAGAAGAAGTTAGTTAAGAAGGTTCATCAGCTTTCTAGACTAGGTGTTCATTTGGTTTATTCAGTTGAGGGTAGTGTATGAATCTTCATTGGTTTCCAAATTAAAAGAGAAGCGGGATAGGGATTTCGGCTTAGTTAAGTTGAAGGAGTCAGTCAGAGATTAGAAAGTAGAGGTTTCTCCCAAGGGGGATATGATGTGTTACAATGTCAATGTAGGTTGTGTGTACCATGTGTTGATGGTTTGAGATACCGAATTCTATCCAAGGCACATGGTGCGCATTACTCTATTCATCTAGGATCTACTAAGATGTACCGTGATTTATGGGAAATCTATTGGTGGAGTGGTATGAAGAGGGACATTGTAGAGTTTGTAGCTAAGTGCTCTAACTATCAACAGGTTAAGTTTGAGCACCAAAGGCCTAGTTTCACTATATAGGAGTTTAGCATTCCTACTTAGAAGTGGGAATAGGTGAACATGGATTTTGTAACAGGATTTCCCCGTTTGCGTCATTAGCATGATTCGATATGGGTTATTGTAGATAGAATGACCAAATCATCCCATTTCTTGCTAGTTCATACATCTTTCTCAGTCGGGGATTATGCCAAGCTCTTTATTAAAGAGTTGGTTAGGTTACATGGAGTCCTATTATCTATCATTTCAGATAGGGGTACTCAGTTTACCTCTCACTTTTGGAAAGCTTTTTAGAAGGGTCTTGGCACCCAAGTTCATCTCAGTACAGCCTTTCACCCTCAGACAGATGGTCAGGTGGATAGGGCCATTCAGACTTTAGAAGACATGTTGAAAGCATTCTTCATCGACTTTAAGGGTATTTGGGATGATCATTTACCATTGATAGAGTTTGCCTACAATAAAAGTTATCTAATTAGTATTCAGAAGGCTCCGTTTGAGGATCTCTATGAGAGGAGATATAGAACTCTTATTGGTTGGTTTGAGGTAGGTAAGACTGGATTGATAGGGATTTATTTAATGTTTAATGCATTAGACAAAGTTTATTTAATCTTGGAGAGGATTAAGACAACCCAAAGCCGTTAGAAATCTTATGCAAATGTGCGTTGGAGAGATCTCGAGTTCGCAGTTGGAGACTTAGTTTATTTGAAAATCTTGCCCATGAAGAGAGTGAAGATATTTGGTAAGAAGGTCAAACTCAGTCCCCGATATGTTGGTCCTTACAAAATCTTGAGCCATTTTGGGAAAGTAGCATACGAGCTTGACTTGACTACAGATTTGGCATCCGGTCATCCAGTGTTCCATGTTTCTCTGTTAAGGAAATGTATTGATGATCCAGCTGTAGTTGTTCTTTTAGAAAGTACAGACATTCAAGATAGCCTTTCATATAAAAAAATCCCAGTTCAGATCCTAGATCATCAGATTCGCATACTAAGGAATAAAGAAAATCCCTTGGCTAAAGTTTTTTGGCGAAATTAGTCTGTTGAGGGAGCCACTTGGGAAGTAGAAGCAGATATACAAACCAAGGACCCTCATCTTTCTCCGCGAACTCAGAATCAGCTTAAGGTAATTATTTTCCCAGATTTACTCTTTTCATTTCTCAGTTTTAGCTAAGTAATCCATTTCATGTCATTGCATGCATTCACGAATCAGATCAATCGTTCATCATGTTTTAGACTTGGTCATGTGGTCACGTTCTCAGTTATACATATACAGCATGTGATCTCAGTTTCTCAGTATTCTCATCTTAATCAGTCTTATTCGAGGAAAAATGTTCCCAAGGGAAAGATATTTTAAAACCCCAAAAGACACTAGCTCAATTTAGATCACCATAGTATGTTAAAAGGGGTCAAAGAGTTCGAAAAATTTCACTAAGTGTTAGGACTTAGTCATTTCTAAAGATCCTAAACTTTGATGACCTTATTTTTGACCTTTCCAACAGTGGAACATTAAATTTTAAGTTTATTTATGATAGGGGTTGTCGATAGTACAGCTCGGGTGAGTATTGGAATTTTTGGACGAGCGTAAGCATGTGTTTGGATTTCCAAAACAGTAGCAGCATTGGGATAAGGCCGCGGCGTGTGCTATCTTTCATCCTTAGTGGTGCTTGGGATAGAGCCCGCGGCGTGTGGTCCAAGCCGATGGACTAGAGACCGCGGAACCCGGCTCATCACCCGCCCCTATTTTTCCAGCTTTTGATTCCACTTTTTCAAGGGTAATTAGGTCTTTTCCCTTCACCCAATTGATCCATAACACGGTATTGAGGGTCCCAAAATCATTATTTTCCATTTTTTACACTAAATTCCCTCAAGAGAAAGTAATCCTCTCTCAAGTACAAACCCTAGTCAATTTGAAATTCAAGCTCAAACTTCAAGAAATCACCAAGAACCTTGACGAATTCTTCAATTAAGGCATGTGTGATATTCATTCATATGTCCTTTTCACCCATGGAGTCCAAGAACCCATTTTCAATTTTAAAGTTATGATTTTTTTTACATGTTATTATGAATTATCATCATGAAGATATTATGAACTTTGATTACAAACTATGTTTTCATGTGTTTTCGTTGGAATTAGCCCTTGTAATATTTGAAGGGTGATATTTGCATGATTAATCTTTAACCCATGATCTTTGTGTTGTAGTTATGCTAGGATCACATGATTTAACTATTCCCATGCTCAAGTATATGAATATCAAGTGTTTGATGAAATGCTTAAATAATTGGTTTTTTTAATAATGATCCCTTATTATGTTTTTGAAGCTTTAGCATGCGGCCCTATTGTTATTGCTATCGAGTCCTGGGGGTTATGAATATCCGAAACTTAGCTGTTTCACTTAGTCTCAGTATTTTTAGAATGTTTTCAGATATATATGAGCATTAGTGGTTCAGTTAATTATCATAATCAGTGAAACTTAGATCAGTTCAGTAATCCAAGTCAGTTTAGTTAGGAGTAAGATTTAGCATCGAACGAACCCAGGGATGGGAGCTCACCTGTTAGTTGAGGGTGTGACTCTTAGTAGCAATCCCCGTATTCCATAACTACATAGCCAGCATAGGTTTGAGATGTTAACCTGCTAGTGAAGGATTTACTCATATCTCACCAGGGCACCTGCCAGTAGACGGTGACTCTTTAGTCCTTCGAAACCTCATTATAATGGATCCTCACAGCCAATGTTAGTACCAGTCGTACGATACTGACACCCTTCCAACCGGGGTCACATTTTGGACACCAATAAGCTCTTTGGGGCATGGCTGTTAGATGATAACTCCTACAGTCTCAGTCCTATATTTAGTTTAGAACACAGTCTCACTCCTACATTCACTAGGGACCTGAATGAAACTATTCTCCCATTCTATAACTAACTTACCAGGGAGCCTAAAGGCAACCTTTTTACAGATGTGACAATTTGACAAAGAATATCACAAGTGCAACCAATCCATTCCCCCGAATGACATCAAAATCCACCATATTCGAGTCACACATAAATCCAACAGAACCCCTTTACTACCAAAAGAAACCACACACCCCTAATAGACTCTTTTAGCAATTACAAAGCCACCTACTAAGGTAGAACTAGAAGAACAAAAGAGTCTAAAATAATCCTTGAGACCAAAAATTAAAATACACAACCACAAAAGGGGTTAAAAAAGAGAGGGGGGCCCAAACTAAGTAAACTATACAAACCATAAGGAAAGGAGTTTTTAATACACCAATGTCGGTATCGCAAGATGCCTTAGAGTTTCGAGGGATAGTAAGAAAATTGAGACAATCTCGATCACTGTCGGAGCCAGAGGTAGTAGCTAATACTCTATTTACCCAAGCAACAACCATTATGGGACATCCCTGTCACACGAGAGCCAACTGACCATAACCAAATTACTGATTCCTTTCTCCCTCACAAAAATCATGATGTAACCAACCAAAAAAATGATAAAAAGAATAGGATGATACAAATTGGACTCAACTGGGAAACCCAGAAGCTGCGACCCCTGACCAGGTTTATGCCCTATGAGTTAAACTAGGTCTATTATATATTGTCCTCAAGTAAGACAGGTGAGTTTCCATAAAGTTTAGATCGTTGACAAGATATGATCTGAAGAGTGAACCAAGGAAAATTCAAAAAAAGAGTTCAAGACCTTAGACTCCATATCCAAAAAGTACAATAATTAAGAAAGTTAAACATCCCTAAATGCCTTATAGTCTCCTGATTATAAGTGTGGTGCATGACACACCCATAAGCAAGACTCTACTCGACATGACTTTGTGGACACCCCATGACATCAAAACCTAAAGCTTTGATACCAACTAAACACAACTCAAACCTGGGCCTTGTTGTAATGGGCAATCCCAAGACAAACCAGGATTGAGAACCGCCCTCATTACCCAACCCAACCACCAAATGCATACCTTGAGTCGAATAAAGTCCAAACATATAACAAGATAGCGTATCCAATTATGTGGTGATTCTGGGATAAGTCTATATCCTAGAATAATCCAACCAAGTCCAACCACCCAATAACCAACCTAAATTAATGTAAAAACCATAAGCTAATATAATGTTAATAAGCCAATGTATGTATATATATGAAACATAACCAATCCATACCATACCCAAGTCCACAATTATCCATACAAAGCCTTTAGATCAACCAAAGAGTACCTAGTTGGGACATGCCCCCGACCATAGCTAAAAACCAAAGTCTATGAAGACAAGAAATATGTAAAGTAAATAATAACATGAAATAAATGCCTTCCGAACTATGGAAGCTCACCACCTTAATCCAACATTGACTATCCTTGAATCCGATCACTAAGTAGGAGAAATAGAATGGTCAATCCCTACATAGCGTAGGTATACAGTTGCCTGAAAATGGGTTAGTCGGTGAACACTAGCATGCACTCAGTATAAGGATAGAATAATGACATTTACAAAACCAAGTGAAAACCATCCATATGCATACACTATACATATATATATAACCATGTTAGAAAAGGGAACCGTGTTTAGCATGCCATTAAAAACTTTAGCTAGGTTGTGTAGCTTTGCCATCCCAAACTATCCATGGGCTAAATGGGTTCAGCTCCTCCTACTGAAAGGGCCCAGTGCATGAAGCCTCATGACCAGGGTAGAAAACTTGGGATGACTAGTATACCCCTCAAATATAAAGTGTGACATCATGCATACGGTCACTAAGAGCAAACCTCATATCGACAAATATGAGTTTCCAGTTGTGGTCCCCCCGGGACCTCCACCTTCAATAGCTTTGCTACACATCCCATCATTATTTTCCAATTAAAACCATTACCAAACAACTACCCAATCCATTAACCATTTATTACCTGAGGCCATTTAGTGATGGTATCGTCATACCAATCATACATGTAAGTACTATCCAAAACCAACCATATATAGGTTTAAGGGACTTTTGAGTACCCTACCATTTACCATAGTAAACCACTTGGGGTATTTCATGTACCTCACAAGCATAACCAATTTCTTATCCACCAAGTCTTTACCATTTAATCCTTCCAAACTATGCATACCATTTATAACATTTAAAACTATTTCCAAACCATTTTAGACCTTGCCAAACGTTTAAAGCATTTATATTATTTAAACCATGCAAAACCATCCAAATCCATTTAGGATTCCATTAGAAAACCAAAACATGCAAGATTTCCAATAAAATTTCAACCATAGGGTGAAAACATTCTTTGGGGCATTTTATTAAATATGTTGAGGGCATACATTTACCAAAACCAAAACTAATGCATAAACCACCACAATTAGGGTTACTTAAGACCTATTTGATAAACCATAACCAACAAGGACCAACATATGCAAACCATTACCAAAAATATGTAAGAACATAGTTTAAACCAATACCAAACCATACGCATCAAGACCCTCAACATATAATTCAAAAACCACTATTCATGATTCATAAATCAATATTTAAATCATAATACACATGCTTTTAGTTGTAACTAACAATGAAGGAAGGAGTACATGCCTTATCCAAGAAGATTCCAAAGAGAAACATGACTCTTGAGCCCTTTTGAAGAACACTTGAGAAACCCTAGCCTCTAATCTTCAAGAATGAGTTTAAGAGAGTATTTGAAGTATTTCCATCCTTTAATAAGTGTTATGAGAGGCCACCAAGGGTTATATAATGTGACAACATAAGGGATTTGAAGTAGGAAATGTCATGACTGCCCTTGACTTAAAATTAAAAATAAACTATGTCCAGGGGTACGACTCACCTATACCATCAGTATCCTAGGGTATGAGTGGTACCCCAACTCATACCCAAGACCGTGACAAGAACCTACACATTGTTTTCTATAGGACTCACACCTCCGTAACTCATACCTAAGGGTACGAGTGGTACACTCAATTGTACCCACCAACTGCACCATGGGCAGTCTCTATTAAATAACTCAATCAAGCACTATACGACTTGCCTTTCACCACTCGTATTTTTTTATATGACTCGTACCTTGATGAGTCATATCTTGGAAAGTAACCAAGCCAAACACTCTTCCTAACATATGATTAAACCCTTAAGCCATCCCATAAGTCATATTCAAGGGTACGGTTGGTACCTTTAAGTCGTACCAAACCTAGTAAGTCAAAGACCAAAGAAATTTTGCAAGGGCCCAAGACTTGGGGTGTTTCATCATATCTACATGATTCATATGAAAAATTATCAAACAATAGCTTTCCACGATTATGCCTCAAAATAACGATCATATTATATGGTCGTGGGAAGAGACTCTAGTTATTTCTAAGTCTGAAAACTCCGATAGCACAATATTCAAACAATAGCATTCCATGGTCGTACATTAAAAGTACATTTTTTTATTGTTCATCATACCTTTTATGACCTGAAAGTGATCAAGTCCAAGTAAAAACCACGACAAGCAAAGGACGATTATGGGTCCTAACCATAATCGTACTTTCTTCTCGTTTGAGGTAACCGACAACATTTTTCTTTTTTGTTTAGGATAGGATTTATTTTGTCTATAAATACTCTTATTGGGTTATTTTTATGAGGTTACACAATTATTACATACATTACTTCATATTTTACAATTTTAAGGCACTTTCTTGGGATTGTATGAACATTGTCCTAGGGTTTTATCAAAGTTGAGTTTTGGGAGTTTATTTCTTATTGTAAGTTCATCATCATGTATTTATCTATGAATTATCATTATTTGATTACGATTATAAGTAGTTAAATCCCACAACTATGATTATAGGAACCATGATAAATTAGCAAAACTAGTTAAGTACAAAATTAGTCTAGAATGGTATGCTTGTATGTATTGTTATTTCCTTTGGTATGATTACTTTTCTAATGGATTCATACATTAAGAACTTTTCAGTATCCTAAACTTGCTCGAGAGAGAGCTCTATATTAGTAAAAGGGAATAAAAACAGAGATTTGAAGCTATTAACCTTCATCTAATAACTAAAGTTGTAACAAAAATAGTTAATCTGACATCACAAACAAGGATTAGTAATGCAATGCTCTAAGTTTGAAAGGATATGATTGAAATTCATCTATAACAGGGTCAAAAGACATTTAGGTGATACATATCTTGTTAGATTTTGTATGCAATGCACCGGGATTGTCTGTTAGTATGACTAACCTTTGGAGTTATGAATTCATGGGGATTATAATCCTAGTGTTTGTCCCATCTAAATTATAAATCCAACAAATCAATGCTTGTTACTAGTGATATTTTGTTTCACACACACCCCTTTTTAGTTACTTGTCAATCAATTGGACAAATACTTAATCGACTTTGGTTCTTTGCCCTGTGGGATCGACCCCAACTTAGTTGGATTTTATATTTGTTCGGCAACCGCTTTATACTTCATTGCTAGGTGTAATTTGGGATACATTAGTGTTGCATTAGTTATAGAATTGGTTAGGGTGTAAGTATCCCACTAAACTTCTTTTTAGTGTGGGGATGACAAACTCATAATAGTGTGATTTTGGTTAAAATCGAGCATTGTGTGTATTAGTGTTTAATCATGGATCATGGTGTGTTGGTTGGTGTATTTTATTGGTTAATATGTTAGAGTGCGGGTTTAGAAAACCCTAAAAACTTTGGGTGCATATAATAAGTTGGTAAAACTCCATTAATAGTGATTACTATGAAAGAGTTGTTTATGATGTCGAATTTTGAGAGGTGTGTTGTGAAATGCACTAAACTGGGATGAGGTCTTGAGTTGCTACCTAAAAATTTCTACAGTGGTCAAAGTATCACTGCAACGATAAAAGTACCATCATAGTGGTAACCTCAATGGGTCAGCGAGATATTGCAGTGGTAACATTACCACCATAATGGTAATTTTACTGCCACAGTAGTAAGAACACAAGTTTTAATAATCAAGAAAATATCATTTTTCATTTTTCATTATTTTTGTTATCACCCTAAATGTTCATGTGTCGTAACATAATGTGGTGTTTCGAGCATCTTAGGTGACCCATACATAAATTTTATTACAAATCATATTTATTAGGTTTTAGTGATCATGTTTCATGCATAAAGCTTAGTGATCTATGGTGCATAAGCTGGTTGACGTTATTATGGGACAGCGGGTCGATAAGTTTTATCAAATTGCATTATAAAAGGATAGAAGGTTGCATTAGTATCTTAACGATTATGAATGTTAAATTCCAACAATCATACTAAAAATACTCCTCTTCACTATTGATCGGTCGGGGACAAAGGATCGATAAATTAGTATCTAATATAATGATACATTCTATCATCACTTAAAATATTTACAGTAAAAGTATAATAACCTCATTCAACATAAGTTATAGGACCAATTCTTTAATATGGAAGTGTGTTAGACATGAACTAACGTCATATAATATTCTTAGCACAAAGTTAAGTGGAAGTATTCTTACCAATTGAGTTTCAATTTAAGTTTAAACTAAGGTC
Organism: Capsicum annuum; assembly: GCF_002878395.1. Taxonomy (NCBI): domain Eukaryota; kingdom Viridiplantae; phylum Streptophyta; class Magnoliopsida; order Solanales; family Solanaceae; genus Capsicum; species Capsicum annuum. The sequence continues at coordinate 303,531 of NW_025890893.1, forward strand.
AACTTCAAATGATATGTCTCCTAGAATGTAAAGAGTTTTGGGGCTCAATACCCACCGAATGAAAGATCTTTGATTCTCTTTCTAGCACTTTCAACCATTTGTTAATCCATTTTTAGAGTAAAATGTTATGATTATTGTACTTCACACTGTGTGGGCTGAGAAGTTAGCTGTTGCAGTGGTTCCTGGGCAGTTTATAACCTTGTTTTAATGGGGTTCTTGATTTTAACTCAAAAACTTTGTCCCGAAGCTCTAGGGGGGAATTTTCCAACTTACGGGGTGAAAATTCTTTATTGGGGCAAGTTCTTGTATCATCTTCATCATATTTCAATCCATGAACATCTTAGAATCAATAGAACGGTCTTTAATGGTGGAATTCTTAGAGATTTGAACCCTAAGTTCATGATACTTTGAGAAAAAACTATTGATTGGGTTAACACCAGCTAGAATTACTTCTAGATTATTGATTAACAATTCCTAACATGAATTGCTGATTCAAAAATATAAAATTTGATTCTTGGGAACCTTAAATCTAATAAAAATAGAAGTTTAGCTTTGAAACTTCATTAATAGAGATTGATTGAGTATGATAGAAATACTTAATGGTCTATTGACCTTGGGTAATAATTTAGACTATGAATAAGAAAAGAATTAGTGGGTTGAATTTTCAAAGTAGCTATTCGAAGAGTAATTGATTAATAATAACATCCTGCATTTTGGACTAGAATTTAAACCATCATTTGTACCTGTATTAACTCAAAACCAATGATTCCTATGTGAATATAAGTATCATGTTCATTATCCTGGTGTGAAGAGTGCTTATGAGGTGAAAATGTTCGTAGAAAATACTTAGAGCTTGTTGAGTTAAGAGCTTTTGATTCAATCAAATTTTGGCATTTGATCTTACAAGGGTCAAATTTGAACGTGTGTAACTTCTGTAATATGTGGACTTTTGGATCTCAAGACCTACCAAATTATATATAATTGAGTCCTCTTTCCAACACCTCATATTTTGCCTTAATTCCATACTCGAGCAAAAATTTACGAGCATTTTTGTGAGAAACCAGTGAGGGTCTGTGATTTCAGCATGGCACAAATCATACACTCTGCATTTTGTAGGGTGTCATAGACCTTATGCTCCATGATAAGCCTCGTGGCACAGACCTTGATCTGGAATGTTAAAACCTGTGTTTTTTTTTTTAGTTTTTCAAGGGTAAAAAGGTCATTTACACCCTAAATTATCTTATGACTTGTATAAACACAATTTTAACATCTCATAACCCCAAATAAATCAATTCACAATCCCTTTTCCTCCCAAGTTCTCAAGAACAATAGCAAGGGGTTTTCTTCAAGGAATTCACTCTCCCAAAGTCCCAATTCCAAGTTTTTTCAAGAATTCAAGGAATTCAGGTATGTAGTTATTCAATGAGGATCTCTTTCATCCTCATGACCAAAATTATATTTCCATTCATTAATTTTATGAATCCTTAAGCTAGGGTTCAATGAAATGCATAAATTCCATGATTTCTCCATGTAATTGTTGAATTTAACCATGAACAAGTGTTTCCTCATAATTTTAAGTATTCTTCCATACCCTAATCATGATAACTTATTTTATAGATGAAATTGTTGGGTTTTTGAGTATCAGTCATGAAATTTTCTATGATGTCATTGCTTTGAAATTATTGTATTTAACTATATTTTTAGTATTGCCGGGTTATGAACACCCGATACCTAGATAGTCATGCATATTTCAGATTTTCAAGTTACAAGTCATTCAGACCATGTTTGTGTCATTATATTTAGGTTATTATTTTCATGTTGAACATTTATCAGTTGTTGAATTTTTAGGCTTTATTCATGAAAGTCCCTTATTATGATCAGTTTACATGGTTTTAAATACTTCCGATTATACATGCACTATTATTTTCTGAATAACAAGACTTAAGCATATCCATTACCAATGCATGTACCAGCTTACATTTCAGTGTCTTTCAGTTGGGAATAGGACGTAACACCGAGCGAACCTGGGTATGAAGGCTCACCCATCAGTAGAGGACTGAGACCTTTAGTAACAGTCCCTAAGTTCCAGAACTACGTAGCTAGTATAGGTTATGAGATGTCACCCACCAGTAGAGGAATAACACTCTCTTAGGGGTCACCCGCTAGTAGAGGACTGGCATTCTAGTCCTTCGGGACACCTGTTTAGTGAATCACATAGCCAGTGTCAGTACCCGTGTCAGGGTACTAACACCATTTCAACTGGGGTTACAGGTTGGACCCCGATTAGCTCAGATTAGAGCATGTCGGTTACATGATAGCTCCCACAATTTCAGTTCAGTTCAATATTCAGATTATATCAGTTTAGGTTTGCATGACCAAGTATTCAATTTACCAACTATTTAGTCAGTCAGTTTTACAAATTATTTTAGTACGTTCTTTACTTGGTCTTGCATTCGTTTTATATATTCATGCTTTCATGCTTAGTATTTATACATGATCCTCAGTATGGTTTTGTAATCTATTCAGCTTTAAATTTAGATTTACATATGGTATTCATGTTTCTACCGCTTTCCAACTTACAAAAATGTTTTCATCTCATGATATAGAAATTTTTAATAAGTCTTATAGCCTTTCCATACAGCCATGATTTAAATGCATATTTTAGCAAATAGCTTATGTCCTGGATTTTACTGCATGTTTTAAGTATTTCCATAATTTACTGTATGTCTCATATACTCAGTACATTCTAAATTACTAATCACATACATGCATTTGTGGCTATATTCCTTAATGATGTAGGTACCATATGTAGCCTACACACCAGGGTCAGACAGTTCTCAGCATTCAGCCAATAGGTGACGAGTTCTCTTATTTAGAGGACTCAAGTCATTTACAATTCTAGTATTATATTTTATTTAGTCATATTAATTAGGTATGGTTGGGGTCATGTCTCGGCTACCTATAGTAAGTATTAGTAGAGGCTTCACAGACAATCAGTCAGAGTTGATATATTCCATTGTATTCAGTTTCAGTTTTCTTTTGTATATCCAGTATTGTAAATATTTCAAATAGTTTTGTAATGAATAAGTTCTGCCAATGACATCTCTTCCGCTTATTATTCTCATTTTTATGTAATTTATTCAGTTTCTCCTAAATTATGCCAGTATCATGGGTTAGCTTAGAATCACTCATAGTTTTAAGCACCGTGTGATGTCCAGGGGGTAGTCTCAGGGCATTGCAAGTTACTCTTATAATTATTTAATTTCTAGATTATTGGGCTTATGAAAGGATAAAGAAAAGGACAAAGCAACCCTGGTATGTCTTGCTTGTTTCAGTAGCTTTGATCGATGTAGGTTATAGTTTAATGTGTAGTAGATTTGGATTAGTTGCATGTAATAACTGTAATTGAATGGAGATCATGTCTAAACCTATGGGCATGGAGTTTGAATGTATAAAATATGAAAATAACATAATAATAATATAATTGTGTGTTATTGTTTTTTGTGTGAATTCCTTGATGGGTGTTTGTATTTGTATGACTTACTTGATCATTTATGAGTTTATATGTGAATGTGAATAATAATAGAAGAATTAGGTTCCTTTCTAATCTATAGAGCTATTCTTTAATACCTTAAAAGAGGTGAATCCAATATTGTTTGATGATTATACCACTTGGTTGTTTTGTAGATTTCCTACTGTAAGGAAGGGGCAGTCCATTATATATTTGTAGATATCGACATCGAGATATGTTAAGCTATAGCATCTTTCCCAGTTAAGACGAAATGATGAGTCATATGTTTCTCCTATAAAGATCTTCATAGATTATATGATATATGAAATCAAAGTCCTCTTATATTATAGAATCTCTCATGCTTGAGTTCTAAGTTTATAAGTATTTGTAGTATTCTTTTCAATTGAAAAGATCATAATATTTCACAGGAGCTATGTGTCTTTATTTGAAACTCGTAGAAGTTACATGGTATAATAGTCTAGGGTTGTGCGTTGGTTGGTTCAATTTGATTTTGTATATTATCAGTTTGATTTATAAATTTTTAGTTTGTAAATATGTTAAACCGACAACAAAATTAATAAGATATTTCTTATTGGTTATTGATTCTTAATAGTTCAATTTTTGGTATAACTGATAAGAAAATATTCCTTTAATTTTTTTGCTTTCTTTTTATATTTTCATTTGTTCATATATTGTAACACCTCAAATATGGTACCCGAAATACTACACGATGCTTATGACCTCAAAGGACCACAAGTTAACCCATGACTGATATACGTACCTGTATACTACATACATCATGTAAAATAAAGAAATAGTAGGCTGAAACAGGCCATAAGGTTAAAAAATTGAATAACACATCTGATAAAACCATCTTCGAATAATGTGGTATCACAATACCAAAATTAAAGTAAATATCTAAAAATACTAAAGACTGAATCTAGTTCGAAAGCCTCTAACTGACTGAACTGTCTGAATAAGGAGTTGATGGGACATGTCCCCAACTAACTCCATCTACTGAAAACTAAGCTGAAATAATGAAATAAATAATCATATCGTTCTTGAATGATGAGGACTCACTGCTAAATCTAGCTGCTGAAATCTAGAATGCTACAAATGTTCTGGAGCTTGTGATTCTGAACCTATGGTATAAAAACTATAGCACAAATGCATCAGTACGATTAAATGTACTGGTATGCAAGTGAGGTAGGCTGAATGCAAAGGGTTTGGATGCATGAACAATGCTAACTGACTATATAACATGAACATAAGAAGACATGCATGAATGAGTGACTGTAACTGAATTCGTGATGATACTGACTACTGAGTCTAAATACTGATAACATGAGTTACTGATAACTAATATAACTGATACTGAGCAACTGTGTCTTACAGTCTAGGTTCTGATGGAACTAGCTGGGTTTCATACTGTACTAAATTGACTGTAGCTGATAGTCCTAAATTCTGTAGAACTATCTGAGTTCTATTACTGAGACTGAGGCTGTAACGGTGGGAAGTAGTCATCTATTCGACATGCCCCAAATAAAGCAATATAGCTGAGTTGGGATCCAATTTGTAACCCCAATTGAAAGGGTGTCAATACTGCGCCACTGGTAAGAACAAGCTATGAGTGATCCCTCATATTGCAAGTACTCAAAGAAGAATGATGGGAACCTAATCTAATAGGTTAAGCCACCTCATCTACCTTTAAAATAGTAGGTTTGATGTCTCAACCTACGCTGGCTACATAGTTCTGGAGCGCATGGACTGCTTCTAAGAATCACACCCTCTAATAACAGGTGAGTTCCCATCCTTGGACGCACTGGGTGTTGAATCCTACTCCCATCTGAATAGACACTGAACATGATTAAATAAATTGAACTAGACTGAGTTCCTTGGGTTTTGTTGACTAACGGAATACTACTGAGATTCTAGAATTATTGAGCTTACTGAGTTTTCCTAATTTACATGACTAACAGAATTCTAATGAATATGGCTTTACTGAGGATATCATGAAAACATAACACTAGCTCTAGGCACACTGCTAAATTTCCGGGTACAAGTACCCCCAGGACTCGATAGAAGAGAACTAATAAGGCATGACATTCTTGAATATATGACAAATATCAACAATCCATAATACAATAAGTTAGGGATTTCATGAAGTACATGGTTATCATAATCTTGTACATGAATGGGAAAGCATATAAACATGTCATAATTTCATCAAATGGTCTCATGAGCATTTTATAAAACATTTATAATGCACAACAATATCATAGAAGTCATTATGATCATAAGGGTAAAGCATCCACTTATCATTTGGGTCACAATTGAGCTATAATGCATAATTTTTAGTCCCCTAGGCATTTTATCAAACACCTTGCATGCACAACTTAAGGCATACGCATAATCATTAAATTATCACTTCAAAACTCCATGAATTGACTAAACTTATAGATTTCAAGCCACACATTAAGATAGTTTCATGAACAACACATAAAGATTCCATTTTGGGAATCACATCATCATAATCTCATGAACATAATCAACCCACAACAAAATATTCATAGTACATGATTTAAAAACTTGATTCTTGAACTTCATGGATGGAAGGAATCCATAAATGAACACTATGCATACCTTAGTTCTTGATTCTACGAAGTTTGACAGTGGAATTTCCTTGAATTTGAATCCCCAATTGAAAATCCTAAACTTGTTTTTGAGGAAAATTGAGAGAAACTAATATATTTTGGGTGAAAAATGGCTGAATTATGTGTTATAGGGTTTATATAGGGGTGGGAAATTAACCCTTTTGCCCTTAAAAATATGGACATTTAATGACTTCCAAGTAGGAATATTGAACTACTGCATGGACCCACTAGGTTTCTGATGTTTTATCTTAACCTGCTGACATGTAGAGCACTTAGCCACAAGCTTTGCAACATCTCTCTTGATCCCACTTCACTAATAGATCTCCCGCAATTCGCGGTACATCTTAGTGGCCTTGGATGATTAGAGTAGCATGAACCATGCACTTCTGTAAGAATTCATTTCCTTAAGTCATCTACACCTGGAACACAGAGACGACCCTGACAACACAAAACACCATCTCCCTATTGGGAGAAAACCTCTACTTTTTAATCTTTGACTAACTCTTTTAACTGAACAAGATTGGGATATCCATCCTAATTTTATTTCACCTCGAAAACTAGGGATGATTCTGAACTACTCTGAACCCATAAATTACTCTCTTCCAAATCAACTAGGCGGACACCTAGTCTGGTAAGCTGATGGACTTCTTGAGCTATCTTTCTCTTACTGTCCTCAACATAAGCAACACTATCCATAGATAGTCTACTGAGAGCGTCAGCCACTACGTTGGCCTTACCTGAATGATAAAGGAAACTCATGTCATAATCTTTCAAGAGATCTAACCACCTTCTCTAATGAAGATTGAGATCTCTTTGAGAAAAGACATACTGAAGGCTCTTATGATCTATGAACACACCTACATGCACCCCATACAAGTAATGCCTCCAAATCTTTAAGGCAAATACTATGGTTGCTAACTCAAGATCATGAGTCGGATAATTCTTTTCATAGGGTTTAAGCTGTCTAGAGGCATAGGCTATGATCTTACCATGCTACATGAGGACACAACCCAAACCTACTCTGGAGGCATCACAGTACACCACAAAACCATCTGAACCATTTAGAGAACTAAGAATGGAGCTGAGGTTACTCGAGTCTTCAACTCCTAAAAACTCTTCTCGCAAGGATCTGACCACTGAAACTTAAATTTCTTCCACGTCAATCTGACATAGGGGATGCAATAGAATAAAATCCCTCAATAAACAGTCTGTAATATCTAGCCAAACCCAAGAAACTCCTGATATCAGATAGAGAGACAAGTCTGGGCCAGTTTCTTACTGCTTCGGTCATTTGAGGATTTACTCTAATGCCATTACCGAAAATGATATGACCAAGGATGCTACTGACCTTAGCCAAAATTAGTACTTACTAAATTTGGAGAATAGCTGATGATCTCTGAGGGTCTGAAGTACGATTCTAAGATGGTCCGCGTGATCACATTCACTGCAGTAATAGACAAGAATGTCATCTATGAAGACTATGACAAACATATCCATGTACTACTTGAACACACAGTTCATCAAGTCCATAAAAGTTGTTAGGGAATTGGTAAGATCGAAGGACATGAATAGGGAATCAAAGTGACCATACCGAGTTTGGAAAGCTGTTTTTGGAATGTCACATTTCCTGACTCTAAGCTGATGATAGCCTGATTTGAGGTCTATCTTAGAGAAATAGCTGGCACCCTGAAGTTGGTCAAACAAGTTGTCAATTCAGGGAAGTGGATACTTATTCTTGACCGTGACTTTATTGAGTTGACGGTAATCAATGCACATTCTGAGAGAACCACTTTTCTTGCGCACGAATAAGACTAGTACGCCCCACGGGGACACACTGGGTCTGATAAATCCCTTATCTAAGAGATCTTTCAACTGCTCTTTTAGTTCTTTGAGTTCTACTGGTGTCATTCTGTATGGCGAAATAGATATAGGCTGAGTATCTGAAAGAAGATCAATGCCGAAGTCTATTTCCCTTTTGGGAGGAATTCCAGAAAGATCTTCGGAAAAGACATCTGAATATTTATTTACTACTTGAACTGATTCAAGACAGGGAGTTTCAAAACTAGTGTCCTTAACTCAAACAAAATGATAGACATATCTCTTAGATATTATTTTTCGTGCCCAAAGGTAGAAAATAAGATGACCTTTGAAAGCTAAAGTACTGGCCTTTCACTCTAAGACAGGTTCATTCAAAAATTAAAACTGTACAACTTTATTTCTGTAGTTTACTGTGGCATAGCAAGAATGAAGCCAATCCATGCCAAGAATGACATCAAAATTAGTCATCTTTAATTCGACTAAGTCTGCTGAGGTGACTTTCTGAAATATCATGATCGGACGGTCCCTGTATACCCATCGGGTTATGATGGTTTTACCCAGTGGGGTAGAGACTAAAAAGGGCTCTGCTAGAATTTTGGGACTGACTCTGAAATCAACTACTATGTAAGGAGTCACAAAAGACAAAATAGCTCCTGGATCTAGCAAGGAGTAAACATGTAAGTAAAGATCTGTAACGTACCCGTAACCAGATTAGGAGAATTTTTCTGATCCTGTCGGGACTGGAGAGCATAAAGTCTGTTTGGGCATTGCCCACTAGTAACACTAGAGGTGGCACCCTGCTGATTCGGGCGACCGGACTGAGCTGAGAAATGGTTAAACTGACCCTAAGGACCTGGCTAGGGACAATCTCTGACTCTGTGTCCTAGCTTGCCACATTCGAAACAAATACCACTGCTTACTCTAAAAGTACCCTGATGGTGCTTGCCACATGTCTGACAAAGAGGATAGGTTTGGGCACTGCTAACACTGCCCTGAGATTTAGAGCTTGGCGCCCTATCTCTGTTGCCTTCTCTGAATTTCGACACTGGAGCACTATATGAAGAAGGAGATGGAACTAATGACTTAGGATAAAACTGAGAATAGTTTCCTCCTTCTGACTTAGGCTGAGTAAAGTTGAAACTACCTGTCCTTGCTCTCTTATTCTACTTCTCTCTCATCTTAATCTTTTGCTCTTCTATCTGCTGAGCATGGGTCCTAAACCTGGCTATGTTCATGTCACTATTCAACATCATGGACATGCACTCATTGACCATACCACCATTCACCCCAGAAACAAACTTACTCATCTTAGCCCTACTATCTGCAACCACATGAGGAGCATATCTGGCTAATTGAGTAAACTTAAAAGAATACTCCTTTACTGTTATGTTGCCCTGCCTGAGGTTGATAAATTCTAACACCTTAGATTCCCTCAGCTCTTGGGGATAGAATCTATCTAAAAATGTAATGACAAACTTCTCCCACTCAATAGGCCCTGCATCAACTGACCTCTCTGACTTTTACTATTTGAACCAAGTGTGAGACACATCTTACAACTGATATTCAGCTAGCTCAGCACTCTCAACAGCTGACACTCCTATGATATCCATAACTTTTTAAAGTTGATCAAGGAATTCCTGAGGGTCCTTTTCTGTCTTGGACCCGGAGAAGGATGGAGGATTCATTCGGGTGAAGTCCCAAATTCTGGCTGCAGCTGAATTGGCCACTAGGTTGGCCGGAATGACAGTTGGTCATTCATTCTGAGCAGAAACTAAATTAGCAAGAGTGGTGAATGCAGCTCTGAACTCTGCATGAGAAACGTGTTCATCTAAGGGATCTGCTTGGATGGGCTGAGGGGCTGACTGATTTATGTTTCTTTTGTAGAAGAAGGGGAGAAACGAATTAGACTGAGATTTAAATTTGAGCTCACATTCACTGGCACGACATGAATACTGAAAGAAGGGAAACTATTCCTAAAATATCTCATAGCCTCCTGTACATAAATGTGGCGCGCAATACACCCATGTACAAGACTCTACTAAATGCGGCTTTCAGACTTCCTAGGACTCTATTAAACCTTAGGCTTTGGTACCAAGTTTGTAACACTTCGAATCTAGTACCTGGAATGCTACACGGTGCTCATGACCCTAAAGGACCACAAGTGAACCCATGACTGATATTTGTACCTGTACACTGCATACATCATGTAAAATACAGAAATAGTAGGTTAAAATATGCCATAAGGTTAAAAAATTAAATAAAACATCTAATAAACCATCTCTGAATAATGTGGTATCACAATACCAAAATTAAAGTAAATATCTAAAAATACTAAAGACTGAATCTAGTTCGAAAGCCTCTAACTGACTGAACTGTCTGAATAAGGAGTTGATGGGACATGTCCCCAACTAACTCCATCTACTGAAAACTAAGCTGAAATACTGAAATAAATAATCATATCATTCTCAAATGATGAGGACTCATTGCTAAATCTGGCTAATGAAATCTGGAATGCTACTGATGCTCTGGAGCTCGTGCTTCTGAACCAATGGTATGAAAAACCATAGCACAAATGCGTCAGTACGATTGAATGTATTGGTATGCAAGTGAGGTAGGCTGAATGCAAAGGGATTAGATGTATGAACAATGCTAACTGACTGTATAACATAAACGTGAGAATATATGCATGAATGAGTGACTGTAACAGAATTCGTGATGATACTAACTACTGAGTCTAAATACTGATAACATGAGTTACTGATAACTGATATAACTGATACTAAGTGACTGTGTCTGATATTCTAGGTATTGATGGAACTAGATGGGTTTCGTACTGTACTAAATTGACTGTAGCTGACAGTCCTGAATTCTATAGAACTATCTGAGTTCTATTACTTAGACTGAGATTGAGACTGTAACTATGGGAAGTAGTCATCTATCCAACATGCCCCAAATAAAGCAATATAGCTGAGTTGGGATCCAATCTGTAACCCCAATTGGAAGGGTGTTAATACCGCGCCACTGGTAAGGACAAGCTGTGAGTGATCCCTCATATAGCAGATACTCAAAGGAGACTAGTAGAACCCTCATATAATAGGTTAAGACACCTCATCTACCCTCAAAATAGCAGGTTTGATGTCTCAAACTACGCTGGCTACGTAGTTCTGGAGCGCAAAGACTGCTTCTAAGAATCACACCCTCTAATAACAGGTGAGTTCCCATCCTTGGAATCACTGGGTGCTGAATCCTACTCCCATCTGAATAGACACTGAACATGATTAACTGAACTGAGCTAGACTGAGTTCCTTGGGTTTCATTGACTTACGGAATACTACTGAGATTCTAGGATTATTGAGTTTAGTGAGTTTTCCTGAGTCACATGACTGACAGAATTTAACTAAACATGGCTTGACTGAGGATATCGTGAAAATATGACACTGGCTCTAGGCAAACAGCTAGATTGCCGGGTACAAGTACCTCCAGGACTCGATTGAAGGGAACTAACAAGGCATGACATTCTTGAATACATAACCAATATCAACAATCCATAATACAATAAGTTAGGGATTTCATGAAGTACATGGTTATCATAATCTTGTACATGAATGGGAAGCATATAAACATGTCATAATTTTATCAACTGGTCTCACAAGCATTTTATAAAACATTTATAATGCACAACAATATCATAGAAGTCATTGTGATCATAAGGGTAAAGCATGCACTTATCATTTAGGTCACAATTGAGCTATGATGCACAATTTCTAGTCCCCTAGGCATTTTATCAAACACCTTGCATGCACAACTTAAGGCGTAGGCATAATCATCAAATTATCACTTCAAAACTCCATGAATCGACTAAACTTATAGATTTCAAGCCACACATTAACATAGTTTCATGAACAACACATAAATATTCTAGCTTGGGAATCACATAATCATAATCTCATGAACATAATCAACCCACAATAAAATATTCACAATACATGATTTAAAAACTTGATTCTTGAACTCCATGGATGGAAGGAATCCATAAATGAATACTATACATACCTTAGTTCTTGATTCTACTAAGTTTGACAGTGGAATTTCCTTGAATTTGAATCCCCAATTGAAAACCTTAAACTTGTTCTTGAGGAAAATTGAGAGAAACTAGTATATTTTGGGTGGAAAATGGCTGAATTACGTGTTATAGGGTTTATATAGTGGTGAAAAATTAACCCTTTTTTCCTTAAAAATGCGGACATTTAATGACTGAAATTGGACATTGATGCGATACCCGACGCATCGCGCCATGATTGCCCCAAGCCTCAGTAGTTTCACTGGCAGTCCTTGCAACAATGTTAACCAACCCGATGGGCGACGCGCCAAGATCGAGGTGGTCCACTATTTTGGGACACCAAACGTGGTCTAATCGAGGTCCGAAAAATCCGAAACTTGTCCAGCAACAGTTATTGACCTCTCTAATCATGAATTAACAAACATACGGACCATTAAAGGACATTAAGGTGGTGAAATGAGATTGCCAACTTTCGAAGGCCAAAAATAAGCTAAGTCTAGGAACTTAGCTAGAGTTTTCTAAGTCTGGGACCCCTTGACAAGCTTAAAGGACTGAATGAAGCTTAGAAATTTTGTGGGGTATTACGTATATACACTAACTTCATGTATAAAAGCTTACACAAATTACAAGTAGAAGCAAATTTAAATATATTATTACAAAAATAGGCTTTGTTTCTTTTTAGTTAAATAACAATGAAAGCAATCCCTAAAAGTGGAAAACAATGTGGGTTTATAGTTTACACCGATGGGTAGAGCCCCATCAAACCAACAACTTTAGAAGGAAAAAAATAACACTAAGACAACAACTATAAAATGTGAAAGATAATAGGTTATGTGTTTAAAATCTAAAGTCATTGCTAGGGATAAATACATACTAATTTTAACATAATCTTATTGCGTTATCGATTTAACTGTTAACCAAAATCTCAAAATCAGAAATTGAATTGGCAGTTCAACAAAAAAAAATTATAAAATCGTTTGAAAATCGGTAAGTCAATAACCCGATATTGACAAATCAACAACATTTTTTGAGTCCAATTTATCGATTAAATCAGTTTTTGCACACTTTTATATCTGTCACATAAATTAAAGAAAATAAGGGGCCACAGTTTGCCATATGTATTTAGACCTTTGGTTATATGATTCTTAAGCTAACATAAGTAATTAATAGATGATCACAATTTACACGATTCATGAGTTACAGTTACAGAAAGATTTTCACCAAGTAAGATGAAAGATTCAGATGACAAGTTGATTATTATAGACCTTTATAGGCAAAATGAGATTATAACCTACTCTACATCGTAGGATGGATATTTCTAGGTCCACTATGTGTGACGCTATTCTCTGGACAGAATTCAAACAGACAGTTATTTGAAACTTTTCCTCGTAGATTCTCCAAAATAAATCAGCACATGGCATACCGGCCTGCGCACAGACCTTATAGGAGCCCTATAGCATACCTTACAAATAGACTGCAATACACAAGTTATGATATTTCACAGAGAGTTGTGATGGTTCGAAACAAATAAAATACAAGGGGCACAGACGGCCTTCAGTAGGTCATTTGATTTCCAATAAGTTGATATTACAGAAAGAAGCCAGATAGCACCTAGGCAAATTCTAGGTATCATACAAATAACATATACGACGTTACATATGCATTGATAAGATTGGTCAGGGTTTAAATTTCAAATTTACTTCTAATACTTATATACTCAGGCTTGCTTATCTTTGATATCTAATTCATTATATCATGCTTACATGTCTACTTGTTATTATGTCTGCTTTATCTACCTATACATGTTTTTATATGTACAGACGTCCTTACTTTTAGGAGCACTTTATTTTTGTAAATCCAGGCTTAGGTGTTCAGGACAGCAGATATCATCTCTAGGCTTAGTTGCCTTTTCCGTTGATCTATTAGTAAATTCTACCTCCATCTGTAATTGTCAGTTGTCTATAGCTCATATTTTGGCTAGGTATATATATATGATATAGTTGAGTATGTCATGTTCTTCTCCGAATGATTGTCATACACTTTCTAAAGGCTTCCTAGACTTAGTAATGTACAGTTTTTCCCAATAAGTCTTTCAGTTTATATATGTCAATCCAATAAATAGATATGTTAACCATTTTGTTACGTTTGAGTTTACAATTTCAGTATGAATATAGTGTATATGTTTAGCAAGTGCTTGTATGGATCCGCCCACTGCCAAGTTGGGGTGTGACACTAATGGACGCAGTCTTACCTAACATTTCTACAAAAATAAGGATACATACAATAGATTCTTGCAATCTCCTCTTGTCAGGACCTCGCGCATAGCAAAAGCTTTTTTAAAAAAGATAAAAAGGGGCTAAATTCCCATTTATCCAGCAAAATATTTAGGGGAAAGTCATTCATGCCCCCATAGGTACAAATTATTTATAACTAAATGCCCCTTTACATAAAATACCCTCCTAAATAATTACATAAATGTTCCCTTCCCTTGTAGCTTTAGTTGTTTCTACTTTTTTTTCATTTTTAATGCTTTTTCATTTATTTTTTCATAAAATTATTTAGTTCTTTATTTTATTTTTACACCATAATCTAATTCACATTTAATTTTTATTTTATATACTTCTTTTCTTATTATTTTTTCCTTTCATTTCTTTTTTTTCTTTTTCTTCGTTTATTTCTTTATTTATTTATTTTTTTCTTCTTATATTTTTCTCTCTTTTTCTTTTATTGGTTCCTTTTATTTTGTATTTTTTATTTTTTATTTTCTCTTTATTTTTCAATGTCTTTATTTATTGTTTCTTTCCTTTTCTTTTTTCTGTTTATTTCTATGTTTTTTATTTTTTTCCTCCTACTTTTATTTTTCTCTTTTATTGGTTCCTTTCATTTTTGCATTTTTTGTTTTTTTTGTTTTTAAATTTCTTTATTTCTTGTTCCTTCTCTTTTCTTGCTTTTTGTTTATTTCTATATTCTTAATTTTTTTCTCCTTTTTCATTCATTTTTTCTCAAATCATAATATTCTTTATTTTCTCACACAAGCTAATTTCATATTTTTATTTTTTATTATTTTTGTTTTTTATTTCATTTATTTTTTCTTTTGTAATTTTATTTGATTCTCTTTCTTTTTGTTTATTTGTTTAAGTTTGTAGTGATATCATCACAATATATCTATATACTATCATCATTGACATCTACTTTAATTAATAGCGGGACCTCCATGATATCATCATAGTATATCTATATACCGTCAGGGTATTATTGATGTATGCTTAAATCATTCAGTTAGACATCCATGATACCATCACAGTATATATATATACACACACTCACATGGTATCATTGTGTTTGCTTCACCGTGTATTTCTTTATTTTTCTTTTTTTTTCTTTTTCTCTTTTATTGATTCCTATCATTTTTGCATTTCTTATTTTTTATTTTGATTTTGTTTTTTAATTTCTTTATTTCTTCTTCCTTTTTTTTTTCTTTTTTCATTTATTTCTATATTCTTATTTTTTTCTCCTTTTTCATTCATTTTTTCTCAAATAATAATATTCTTTATTTTTGCACTACAAGATAATTTCATAATTTTGATCTTTTTTCTATTTCATTAAATTTTTTTCTTTTGCAATTTTATTTGATTCTCTTTTCTTTTTTTCAGTTGCTTCATTTTGTAGTGATACCATCACAACATATCTATATACTATCGTCATTGGCGTCCTCTTTAATCCTTAGTGGGACTTTCATGATCTCATCAAAGTATATCTATATACCGTTAGGGTGTCATTGATGTCTGCTCATTCAGTCAGACATCCATGATACCGTGTGTGTATGTGTGTATACACTCACGTGGTATCATTATGTTTGCTTCAGCCCGTAATGATATTATCGCAGTATATTTATTTATTGTCATGGTATCATTGATGTTTATTTCAATCCTTTAGTGAGACCTCCATGATACCATCATAGTATATATATATATATATATATATATATATATATATATATATATATATATATATTCGTTGGGACTTACTTCAATCTATAATGATACCATCAAAATATATCTATATACCGCCTCAGTCCTTCAATGAGATGCTTTCCATTCTTTTATGATACCATCACAGTATATCTATATACTGACATGGTATCATCCTTTAATGAGGCACTCTTTAGTCATTCTTAATTATTTATTGTTGTGATTTATTTATTATTATTTTTAATATTTTTATTATTGTAAAATAGTTAACCAATATCTTTAAATTTTATTTTATCTTTAAAATTATGATAAAAAGAAGATAACTAAGTAAAAATAAAAATATATATTTTTATTAATTTAGAATTTATTAAATAAATTATGAATTTAATATTATTTTTTATTACATAAATGGAATTTATGTTTAAATTTTCTAATTTGATTTTAATACCATTTCTAAAAATTCAATTTTTGTAAAAGGAAAATAGAGTTATATTTTAGATATAAAGTTTGTTTTATCTAAAAACAAATTAAAAATAAATTAGTATTTTTTTTCAAAACTAATTTCTTGTTGTAATTTATTTATTATTTTTTTATTTTTATTAATCTAAAACAAATTATGTAGTATTTTTATCTTTGAATTTTATTTTTATCTTTTACGTTGAAAAGAAAAGAAACTACACAAAATAATAAAAAGAAAAAGGAAATGAAGCGAAATGAAGACAAAAAAAGAATGGATTAAAAATGTGGGTTAAGGAATGACTAATTGACATTTGACATGTCACAGTCAGTCATGGGAAAACTACAGGAATAGCCTCAAAATAAGATGCTTTCAAGTTTTGACCCCAAATAAAAAAACTTTATAAAAATAGCTTTCAGCTGATAAATGATATATTTTCAGACAAAATTAACTTTGACCAATGGAGTAAATTATATAAATAATTCTCATAATAGATAACAACTCCATGCTTATTATCTTTCATCTTTTATTTTTTATTTTTCTCTATTTAATTTACTTTGTTTTTTATTTTATTTTTCTCTTTTTATTTTTTATTTTTTATCCACCCTTACTTTTTCTCCTTTTTCCTCTCAACTTCTATTTTTTTATTTTACTTTATTTTTTATTTTTTCTTACCTCATTTTTTTTGTTCTTTTTGGTTTTTCTCAACGCTTACTTTTTTCCTTTACTCCTCTCAACGTCTACTTTTATAAAAATAAAAATTCTTTGATTTTTATTTTGCTTTTCTTTTTTTAATTTTAAAATTTTTCTCAGCCTTTATTTTTATTTTATTTTATTTTTTATTATTTTTATCAACTTTTATTTTTTTCATTCTCTCTCAACTTCTACATTTTCTTTGATTTCTATTTTTTAAAAAAAAATTCTTTATTTTCTTTTTTTCTACAATTTTTATTATTTTTGTTCTTTTCTTCGATTTCTTTCAATCAAGTTACATCTCATAAGCAAGAGTTGACATTATCTCACTATAAAGGCAAGACTTATGACTTCCAAACAATAAGCTATGTTTCATGGGCAAGAGTGGACTCTACTACATTGTAGAGGCAAGACTTATGACTTTCAAACAACAAGTTATGTTTCATGGGCAAGAGTTGACACTACCGCATTGTATTTTAATTTATGAGATGTTCTATAACTCTTACCTAAAAGGTAAGATTCAACTCAAGGACTTTCAAACAATAAATTATGCCCCACGGGCAAGAGTTGACTAACACGTTATGTTTTCATTTATGAGATATTTTACAACTATTTCCCTAGAGGCAAGACTTAGCTCAAGGACTTTTAAACTATAAATTATACCCCGCGGGCAAGAGTTGACACTACCAGGTTATGTCTTCATTTATGAGATGTTCTACAAATCATGCCTTAGAGAGGCAAGACTTAGCTCAAAGACTTTCAAACTATAAATTATGACCCACAGGCAAGAGTTGACACTACCACATCATGTCTTCATTTATGAGATGTTCTACAACACTTGCCTTAGAGACAAGACCTAGCTCAGGGACTTTTAAACAACAAATTATGCCCCGCGAGCAAGAGTTGACACTACCACGTTACGTCTTTATTTATGAGATGTTCTACAACTTTTGCCTTAGAGGTACGACTTATTCAAAGAATTTTCAAACAAGCTACATATATTGAGAAAGAGTCAACACTAACACATTGTATTTTTTACTTATGAAATATTCTATAACTCTTGTCCTAAAGGTAAGACTCAGCCTAATGACCATCAAATAATAAGTTATGCCCCATGGACAAGAGTTGATGCCATCACATTGTTTATTGATTTATGAGATGTTTTATAACTTTTTCCTTAGAGGCAAGGCTTAGATCAAGGACTTTCAAGTAATAAGTTATGCCCTATGGGCAAGATTTGACATTGTCACATTGTATTTTTTATTTATGAGATATTCTATAACTCTTGCCTTAGAGGCAAGACTTAATCCAAGGACTTTCAAATAATGTTTTGATTTATGAGATGTTCTATAACTCTTGCCTTAGAGGCAAGACTTAGCACAAGAACTTTTAAACAACAAGTTACACTTCACGGGCAAGATTTGATACTACCACATTGTGTCTTGATTTATGAGATATTTTATAAATAAAGAAATTTTAAACAACAAGTTATGTCCCATGAGTAAGAGTTGACACTACCACATTATTTCTTGATTTGTGAGATGTTATATAGCTTTTGCCTTAGTGGGTCGAATTATTCAAAGGACTTTCATACAATAAGTTACGCCCCATAGGCAAGCGTTGTCACTACCACATCGTATCTTGATTTATGAGATATTCTATAACTCTTTCCTTAGAGGCAAGACTTAGCCGACAAGTTACGCTTCATGGACAAGAGTTGATACTATTATGTTGTGTCTTAATTTATATGATGCTCTATTAGTCTTACCTCTAAGACAAAATTTAGCCCAAGAGCCTCCCAAAAGTACAAGTTACACCCAATGGACAAGTGTTAACACTACCATATTATTTTTTGATTTATGAGATATTCTATAACTCTTGCCTTAGAAGCAAGACTTAACTCAAGGATTTTCAAACAATAAGTTATATCCCCCAAGCAAGACTTGACACTACCACATTGTGCCTTGATTTATGAGTTGTTCTATAATTTTTGCCT